>NW_017803758.1:145595-147800 GCF_001625305.1 Branchiostoma belcheri | reverse complement strand
TTATATATATAGGCACCAACTGACTAATCTCCAAGCAGATCCCAGGGTGGTATAAGACAGCCAAGGGTGGCGTATCGGACCATCTTTAGCAACCATTTTCCATTATGGACACGCTTAAGTGTGCAAAAGCTAGATATGCGTAGAATCTTTAGAACTGCCATATGCTGTAAATGTGTGTAGTTAAGAATATTGTACCGTAAGCCCCACCTTTAGGGAGGTACCTTCTGCCCAGCTTGACAGGGTTTGACAAATAGACTGACAAATAGCCCCTGACAATTATTTGGTAAACACGGAACAAAAAACATTTTTAGAGGGCTGTTGGAAACAGAACTTGGTGTATGAGTATGTCGGTAAGAATGGACTTCCAAAATTTTTTAAGAATCATACCACGGATCTCGGTAAAAGCTAGAAGCATTAAATATATCTTGTTATGATTCTATTACCATTCCGCTGTCAGGAAGATATATAGATCCCAGTCAGTTTCTGACCGTGCCTCAGGTTTTATCGCATGAGGTGAGGCGCACTTTACCTGAGCACCTGCTAATTTACGCCAGGCAATACATGGCAACAAAGAAATATGGTTTCTTAAAAGTGTTACAGGTCTAACACGAGTACCGTCCCGCACACGTCAGCCGAGGTTGATGATGGTGGAAAGAAGCCGCATGCAATACTCAAACTCAAAATACATCCGTTGTTTATCAAGCTAAATTGAATGCATGTTGAATATAGTTAGCAAGGTATGCGACATTGTGTATGTTTGGTCGGGATTCGAACTCCCAACCTCTTCGGGTCCAGAGGCACGGTCACCATAAGGTATAGGAGAGACATGCTATGTTTTAATTTAGGTCACTGACCGACACCAGGGATTGTACGATATTTACCTGGGGTGGGCTGGTACGTTGACGGGAGATGCACAAATAAAATCGGGGCCACCAACCAACATATTACAGAAAAAACCGTCGCCAGAGTCTTTTTTAAGACTCAACTTGTTGGTTATTTTGCCGTTGGAACGTTCTATCGCAATAAGGGTGCCCTAATTTCGACCTACTGTTTAACACAGGTCGATCCGAGAAGAGAGTTTAGAAATTATAATACACAAATTATGACTAAAACAATCTACAACTGTTTTTCTGTCCCAAACAAGTCCTCTTTTTACGATTACGCGACTTGCTCCAAAGCGGCTGTTTCAAAAGCAAAACCTGCATTTTTTACATGCTCGTCAACCCCCGAACAAGCGTCGAATTTTAACAGATTTTTCACTCGTTGTCGGAGTGTACGAACTAAAACAAACTTTGTGAGATTACCGATATCAACACAAATTTAGAACTTTGTCCATTCTTGTGGTTATTTTTAGGCACGTGCTCCCATGCATAACGCCGCAACAAGGATTTTTCAAACTAGTACGGAATTAGGGGTAGGTCAGAATTAGGGCACCCCCCCCCGTTACCGATTGATCTATTTTATCGGATAATAACATTTCAACAACCATTGTACAGGGTACAAAAATGGTATCTACTGGTAGTTATAACTACAATGATTATTACACTCCGCCAGGCAGTGCCTCCACGACCCGAATTTGGGTTAGGAGCCGCAGGTAAACGGTATTTCATACTTGTTACGTTCAGTGAGAAACATTTATAATTCTCATAAATAAGTTATGAATAAGTTATAAAGGTTAACATCTTTTGGTGAAGGTACACTTTATATAAGTTAAAGTATGTATGTATATGCATGTTTACCTCCATGGTATATGTAAGGCCGACAATTGCTTAGGAGCAAATGTAGCATATGCCAAAAAACAGTTACTCAAGCAACTGGATATGATTTTGAAAACGTCAGACGTTTCAGCTAGTATCCACTAGCTTTCGTCAGTGACTGAGAGACCAGAGGGGAAAGCAGGTTTATATACACAACCTGTTGATTGATATGCAAATAAAGTGAAGACAAATTTTTGGAAGTCGAAAAAGGACAAAAGTCAGACAAGTCAAGACAAGATGATGCAAATTAGTCTGAAAGCTCCTGTTATACAGGACAGGAGCTTAAGTGTTGTCTGTCCTCGGGGCTGGGAGTGCCAAATCCCAAGTGCCGGAAAGATCGACCCGTAGCCCCCCTTCCCTGTTGAGGGTGGGGTTGTACATTCTTTCATATATTGCCTCTTTAACACCCCGTTCCCACCAGCGTGTTTCGCGGTCTAAGACATCCGTG
>NW_017803758.1:136033-144953 GCF_001625305.1 Branchiostoma belcheri | reverse complement strand
CAAGTGTATCATCGGCTTCCAAGGCTTCCTTGACTACTGACACTGCTTCCTTGGGTGGTATGGAGGTGAAAAGTGAGCACACGTCATACGAAGTGATGGTTTCATCATCCTCTACATGAATGTCTTTGATTTTGTTGACAAAGTCGGCACTATTCTGTACATGGTGCTGAGATTTCCCCACTAGTGGTCCTAAAATCTTGGCTAGAAAACCTGCTAACTCATAGGTGACAGAGCCTATACTGGAGACTATGGGTCGTAGAGGGACACTTTGTTTGTGGATTTTGGGAAGGCCGTAGAAAGCAGGAGGTTGTTCCGTTGTGGGATTGAGTTTTAGGTAGGTGGGGCGATCCAGAACTCCTTCAGTTTGCAATTTCTTGAGAGCTGAACTGATTTTCCCTTTAAACTTGTTAGTGGGGTCCTTTTTCAAGGGCATGTAGGTGTCTTTGTCTCCCAATAGGTCCTGTACCTTCCTGTCGTACTGCTCCCTGTCTAAGACTACTGTGCATCTGCCCTTGTCTGCAGGAAGAATCAATATGTCTTGATTGGTAGCCAAATCTTTGAGAGCGGTACGTTCTTCCCGTGTGATGTTACTAGCAGGGGGTTTGGAGACTTTCAGGGTGGTAGCTACTTTGGTGCGCAAGGCTTCAGCTTGTCTCTGTGGTAAACGTGCCCGACGAATTGCTGACTCGGTTTCTGTCACAATGTCAATGCTGGGAATCTTGTTGTTACACTTGTTGTTACACTTAAGCTCCTGTCCTGTATAACAGGAGCTTTCAGACTAATTTGCATCATCTTGTCTTGACTTGTCTGACTTTTGTTCCTTTTTCGACTTCCAAAAATTTGTCTTCACTTTATTTGCATATCAATCAACAGGTTGTGTATATAAACCTGCTTTCCCCTCTGGTCTCTCAGTCACTGACGAAAGCTAGTGGATACTAGCTGAAACGTCTGACGTTTTCAAAATCATATCCAGTTGCTTGAGTAACTGTTTTTTGGCATATCGTATTACCTGGATGTCTAACCTTCATCGACAAATGTAGCATATTTCATTCCATCTTCCTCCCCATTCCAAAATGTACAAATCCCTTTGCAAAAATAACAAGTTCCGAGACTTCATACCTCCATGAAATATGGGGTTGATATGTAAATGTAAATTTCTTCTTTAATTATGCAAATGACCTCAGCATTAACATGATATATGCATCGTGATGTATGTTAACTTTGATTAACTTACAGATGTCCCAAGTATGACATTCCCAAATTCACAAATTATAGAATTTTCGCATTAATTATATAAATTAGGTCATCATTTGCATAATTAGTATCTGTTGATGTTCCGCCTGCCATAGGTTACATACATTACATGTATGAAAGTATGTATGTAAAACACTGTAATTATAGAATTTCCTCATTAATTATGCAAATAAAGTCCTCATTTGCATGATTTGCATTTAATTACGTACATCTCTCAGCTACCTACACACCAAAAATTATGAAAATATGTTGTTCCTATCTGGACTTATTGGCTTTTAAACATTTCGCCAGAGAGTGCCCTGCAGTTCCAGAACAAGCTGCTAGGGGGACCAAACTCACACCACTTATTCCTGACGGGAAAAGCAATCTGTCACCAAAACATCAAGACCATAGCATGTTCAGGACAGTTCTGCTGCAGTTCTGCTGCAGTATCAAGGTCATCCACCAGGAAGCCCATATTTGACGTTGACCTTCGTCTTCCTAAGACTTACCAACATACCAAATATCATCATAATCCATAAAGGCGTTATGAAGTTATGCTGACTACAATTGTGCGGAAACACAAACACACACACACACACAGACAGACACGCACAGAGACAGTCACGCAAAAAACAATACCTCCATTTTTCATGGAGGTAACTAAGGAGAAAAAGGGGAAAAATGCAGAGATTTGAGCCTGCAACCTTCTTTATAACAATTATTATCAAAACCCAATAGAGATTAAAATTTGACTTTATTAACATTCCTTAGCAATAATGACAAAGCATTTTGTTCACCTGGCGAAAACCACACTGACAGGCACTATGATTGGTCCTACATGTACATGTACAACGTAGCTGTTGCCAGAGTGGCTCAATTATGTCAACAGGCAATCAGCACTTGGCCATACATATGAGAGAGAGAGAGAGGGGGAGAGAGAGAGGAGAGAGGGAGAGAGAGGAGAGAGAAAGAGAAAGAGAGAGAGAGTGGAGAGAGGCATAAGAAACATGAGAAAGGTTAAACATTGACAGTACTTACACTCTAAAACATCCAAGACTGTGTGTTCCACATTCAAATTTACTGTGGCTAAATTTCTTTTCAAAAGTCTGCTCTTTTTTTTTTCTGAGTCCATGTTAGAAAATTTCAATTCTTCTAAGGATTGACTTTGTCCAGTGTCTGTTTCAGGGAGCCAACTTGAGCTTGTACTGCTGCAGCCATGAGTGTGAAGTGCTGGTCGGCCATGATGACAGACAGGAGTGATGACAGGGTGCGCAGGTCCAGCCTGTGGTGGTGATGTCTGGATCCGTCCTGGTCCCACACCTGCAGGTCATGCAGCCTCCTCTCAGCAATACACACCAGAAAGTCCACAAACTCCTCATAGTTTATCCCACTACTGGCCTTCAGCATCACCTACGGGCAAACAAGAATTCGGAGATCTCAAACCTCCATGAATATATTAGTTTTTATCTCGGCCGCCTGAGCGGCCGAGATATTGTGCTCCAAAATAGGTACCTTGGTACCTTGGATGTTCGTTGAATAAATCTTGATTTCGACCGTGAAAACCAATTTCGACCGTGAAAACCAATGAAACCAATTACTCTGCATGTATACTTTACTTTGTGGCGTCGACCTACCGGATAATAGTGTCGTTATTCTTATACAACGAAGTTGCTAAAAAAAAGAGGAAATGCTGTTTACCACAAAACCATTGTTTTATATCATAGTATGCATTTAATGTTCTAGAATTTCGCTAATAGCTGCTGTAATTGGACCAATAAATCAATGACATAAATTATGTTCATTAGCTGGCATATTTGCCTAAGTCGCAAGATGTCGCTTTTGATTGGTGAATAACGCATGAGGCTCGGATGTAACGCATGAGGCTGGTAAGGGCATACTTAGCAAAAATAGCAAAATATCAGGAATTATAAGGGTATTAGGCATAGAGCCATAGGATAAAAATAGAGCTAAAGATACTACGGGCAAGGGCAATCAATTACATTGTGTTTTATTCGTGCTGTTGAACAGATTTAAACAGAGTTACGTTATCGCCCCCTCCCCCCATTGAACGCGAAAATTTATGAATTCGTGCGACCTAACATTATGTTAGTGCATGGCAGGCTAAGTTTCTTGCTTTAATGCCAGGAGGTGCTCGTCAATTTTTAATGTCTTCTCTGCAATGTTCCGGTCGTATTGTATTTAGTTTGATTCGTTCCTTTTCTGAGAAATTGTAACTTTCAGGTTGGGGGGGGGGGGGCGAGCCATGCACGTTCTATATACAGTACACTCCACTGGATTTTCGTATTAAACTGGGTTTCCATTAGCTACTGTATTGAAGGAATAACTCAGTGCATTCAAACAATCTAATTCACTCGCAAATTTTCCAGATTTCTAATTTGCAATTGTATAAGGTAAATTTTCACACCAAATAGCATAAATGAATCTCTATGTATGAGAAATTTTGAAGACTTTCCATGTGCTAATAGCAAGAAGTATTCAATATCCATGTTCAATTGGATGCTATACTGATCAAGAAATTATTTTTCTTCTCTTCCAGATGTGTCTTGGATTGCCCTGTTCTACACCAGACATACCGGAGCCATGTTGAACTACATATATTGCACTTATTATCAATAAAACCACTGCCATCGTACACTGTACTCTTCACTCATTGTAACCAGTGCCATCGTGCACTGTGCTCTTGCACACATTGTAACCACTGCCATCGTGCAGACCAAACCCTGCCATCGTGCAGACCAATCATTGCCACCGTGCAGACTGTGCTCTTACACTCATTACAAATAAACTCACCGGGACACTGCCATGGGCAGCGGCCGAGATAAACTTTTTTCAAAAGTCTTGTTGTAAATGTTTTTACACGGTACACTACACTACAGTACAGAACAAAATAACACAGGTTTTTGTCCTTAAATAGGTCAGGCTGTCAACTCCGTACATGTAGTCTATTCCCGAGGGAGAACATCAATCAAACCTGGTAGGCGCGCTGCCTGACCACATGTTTTGCGTTAGAGGAAGTCTTTAACCGGCACATCTGTTTTCCCTCAAAATACAAAAGTTCTGCTGCAGTACCAAGGTCAGCCATTAGGAGGCCCATATTTGACCTTGACCTTTGTCTTCCTAAGACTTACCAGCATACCAAATATCATCACAATCCATGAAGGCGTTCTGAAGTTATGCTGACTACAAATGTGCGGAAACACAGACACAGACAGTCATATAGACATGCCAAAAACAATACCTCCATTTTTCATGGAGGTAGTAAATATTCAGGCTGCACTTCTTTTTCCTTTCCATACATGACTGTTAACTTACAATTACACTCTCTTGTACTGTTAAAGTACAATTTAGATATATTGCGATATTCTCTTATTACACGAGGTCCCCTGTTGTACTACATTTTTTTCTAAATCTCCAAACATGGGTTAAAAGGCAGTCAAGGCTAATCCTAGTGTCAGAGATAGATGAAGAGAGAAGTGAAATTACCTGTGTATGAATATCAACTGAAGACATGTTAAGATGTGATGTAACACATGCTTTAAGAACAGATAAAGAACTTTGAGTGTGACCACTCACAACTGGCAATAAAGTCAATTTCTTGGAACTACAAATGTACATGAGTTCCCATGCCAGCCTGTAGAGTGGTGAGTATTATCAAAGGAAGACACTTTTAAATATATCATATCAGGTACAAATATAGACGTCACCAATGAAGTATGTATAAAGTATATTTCAAAATGTTTCAAAAGGAGAGAAGAAGCCATTAGAACTTAGAGTCTATACCACTTTATATATATTTCTTTTTTAGCATTGTATACCTTAGACCTGATGTTAGCCTCTCTTTATTACTATTGTTGTAGTACTCTCTAGTACATTGTACTTTGTACATCCGTGCATTTATCCCCCCGGGGAATGAACATGCAATAAAGTTCCAATTTCAATTAACCTGACAATGTCCGTGCCAGTCCTCCATATCTGTACAGTCTGAGATGGCCTGCTGCACCCTGCACAGCTCAGCCTGCAGGAAGGACCACATCATGTGGACATTGCAGCAGTTAACCCAGTTGTGGTTTATAGAAATGGTGTCTTCCTGTGGACAATGCAAATTGTCAGTCACAGTGTTGTACATTTAAAAAAAAAATTTATTCCAACATGTAATCACCAGACGTGGTGACGACACACTCAAGTTTCTTCAACTTATATCAATGCCGCCACCAACACAGGGAACAAATACATTACAGGACAATACTCATTTACACCTGAGCTAAGTGAGGAAAGCCGTGTAAAGTGCCTTTCCCAAGGGCACAAGATCGGTGGCATGTCAGGACTCGAACCCGGGACTCTTAGTTCCGAGTTGTGCACTCTGCCGCTACGCCACACGACCCCACAACATACATTTCTACTGTTGTACATTTCTACTGTTCCTTATGTTATTCAGGGAACATACATGTACATGTACATTTACATTGTACATCTACATCAGTTCTGTCCCCTGACTTGAAGTTCTGCACACTTTACAGATTACAGTGACTGGCATCCAAAATGTACATCACATCAAATACTGAAAATTTATCCCCTACGTTTCCAAATGTCTAACAACTTCATTGAAGTTATGCTTTAGAATAACATGTTTTTTTTGTACAGTGATTTTAAAGAAATTTTCAGGTAACTTTTTTGTCAGCAAAAAAAATGTACAGTGCTTATAATCTAGTTAGCTTTTGCTATACATGTGATGAACAAATTCTCCTCTTCTACTCTTAAGTGTCAGATAGGGCTATATGTGAAACTGCTACTTGGAGTTTTAATGTGTAATTTTCAGCCTTGCTAATACATGTATTTATACATGTCTGCAGTCATTATCGCAGTGACTGTGTAAATGAAAAATCTAGTTGCACTGCATGACATTGTATGAAGATTTGTTTTTAACTATTTACCATGTTATACACTTGATGGTGCCAGCCACTGGGCACAAACACAACCTCCCCAGGGCCTTGAATGACTTCCATGGGTCTGGTGTCCTTGTGGTAGTGTGGATATCTTTTGGAGTTCAGAAGTTCCTCTGATCTTACATCATACACAAGACTTCCAGTAGTGTCACGTAGCTGGTGAAAGCAACCCAATGACAATTACTTTCATTAAATAAAACAGGAGTCAGATCTCTTGTCTTTTATCAAAGAATATTCTGAATGTTTCTTGGACTATGCAAGATATACAAGTCTATACAGTACTCACATATAGGATTAGAGCTTTTGCTGCCAATGACGCTGAAATACAACAGTTCCAGTTCCTGTTTAAGACGAGATGATACCAATTACAACAGTTACACACTGTTTGTAGTCCAGCGTGATGGGCATTCGGTCTGTAAAAATGTGTATCGTCAATTCAAAACAAATCTTTTACTAATCAGTTCACAGTCTGGGAATTGAAAAGGGCCGACACTGCAATCAGAGATTATACCTGACATGCAAGGAGGATATGGAAGACAAATTCCACTTTCTGATGTCATGTCCGACATATGAAGAAAACGGACAAAAATTAGCTTCCAAAACTACTGTTACATTGCCCCATTCAAAACCAGAAATCTTCAATATGTTTTTGGCATGCTCTACTCAGATATCAGTTGATTTGAGTTGATTTGATTCAATGAACAAAGGGGAACGTGGAATCTTGCAAGTCTTAATTTCCTTCCAATTCTTTATTTCTGCATTGAAGTTAAAAATGTGATTTTTAAACCTTGATTTCTGCAATTAAATGTTGCCGCTAATATCATGGTGAGCATGGCAGTAAACAATGTCCTTTTGAGAAGCAAACAATAATGCAGATTTGATTATTTTTACTGAAGTGAAATGAAGAATTGGAAGGATGTTTGTTTGTCAGACCTTTGGAACCATGACAGACTCCATTCCATGAATAAGAGCCTCAGGATGGTCAAAGTTGGCCAGTGTTCTTTGGACATGTGTACATATGGCGGTGTGTGAGAAGACCTGGTGATTCACAGATGACTTGTTGGTACTGACTACGCTCAGATATCAACTGAGCAAAATCGTTATCAGACACAAAACTAGTCTTAGTAGAGAAGATGGGAGGGAAGTCTGTAACCATGGTTACCTGTTCCTCTTGCCCAGGTGGGAAGAACAGCCACTGTTTACGTCCACAGATATTGGCTGACCAGCTGTAGGAGTGGAAAACATCTGCATGGAGAGGTGTCCTGATGAAACATATGAGAACATTTCAATCAATCAATCATTCATTCATTCATTCATTCATCGATCGATCGATCAATCGATCGATCGATCGATCGATCGATCAATCAATCAATCAATCAATCAATCAATCAATCAATCATGCTGGCAAAAGTCTGAATAATGTTATGTTTAGTTTGAGTAGGGCTGTAAACATTCGACATATAAAAGGGTACAAAATAATCACTCTAGCTGCTGTGCGAGACTAAATTCCGGGAGATACCAAGTTGCTGACATAAACTGTGTCACACTGTGGTCAGCATGTGAGCCAGGCTTGTGGCTTACCTTCTTAGTTCTAAAATCAGAACCTTGTCTTCAACCTGACATAGCTCTTCATCCGCGAATAGTTTCATAAGTTCACAGGTAAGTTACTTAGTAAGAGACTCTTTTTACACAACCAAGTACTTTCTTCACAGCTGACGTTTTGGTGAACCGTCTGTCACCTTTCTCAGGGCAGTTCTGACTGGTTCACATTGCACAGCAGCACAGGTGTCGCTGCTGATGCATTCCCAAATGTACAATACTTAAGCGTTACATATCTACACATATTACAAGGAACTGTATCTTGAGTAACAATACGGTTCCAAACGTTCAGTTGGATATATACATAATTGTGGCCGTTTATTAAACAAAAGCAGTTATGGAGAACAGACATAGGAGATCCAAACATACAGGAGTGTAATATGTGCATGATATTCATCTAGAACACAATAAACTCTTAAAGTGCTCATGACACCAAAAAATGACCTTAGCTGATTATAATTGACATAACTAGTATTACCCATCCTCCTTCGCAGGGCTAAAATCCTCCGGTTCCCTTCCGGTTTTAGCCCTGCTATTTACCGCTGACAGTTTGACTTCTGGTGACGTCACCGCCAAACTGCTGTCAGCCAATCAGAGAATTTGCGCACCGAGCTTTGCGCAAAAACCGCAAAGGTCGCTGGGAACCTATTAGCCAATCAGGTTACGTCTTACATTCCCATGTTGGGACAGGCCAAGATGGCGGCTAGAAGTTTCGTGCGAGCCGTGCAAGATTTATTTGGAGTCGAGCGGCTTCGTGAGCATCAGCAGTCGACGCTACGGGCGCTGCTTGATGGCAGAGACGTTTTTCTGAGTGTGCGGACAGGAGGAGGGAAGAGCCTGTGCTATATGGGCTTCCCAGCAGCGGCCAAAGCCCTGGCCAAAGCCGAGACAGAGTTAGGGCAAGCCCCCCGGCGCTGATTGGTTTGTGCCAAATAAGGCAAGCTCATGAATTATTTATAAGTGACGTCACCAGAAGTCAAACTGTCAGCGGTAAATAGCAGGGCTAAAACCGGAAGGGAACCGGAGGATTTTAGCCCTGCGAAGGAGGATGGTATTACCTGGCTAACACAACACATTTACAATAAATATGCACGGTTGTCTTGTTACATTCGAAATTCTAA
>NW_017803758.1:126299-136013 GCF_001625305.1 Branchiostoma belcheri | reverse complement strand
CCTCTACGGCGAACTGTCTACCGGGCACCGAAACAGAGGAGCACCAAAGAAGAGATTTAAGGACTGTCTAAAGAAATCTCTGTCTTCATGCAACATCGACCATAGTCAGTGGTCAGCTCTTGCCACTGACCGAGCTGCCTGGCGACATACAGTTCATGACTCAGTCTCTGCCTTCGAGAGGAGACGCAGAACTGCCCTCGAAGAGAAACGCAGTAAGAGGAAGAACCGCACCGTCACGGCTCCAACACCAGACTCGTCACTTACCTGCAGCCACTGTGGCCGAGTATGCCGGTCACGCATCGGACTTGTCAGCCACCAGCGGGCATGCAGTAGGAGAGGGAAGGACCCTTAAATCTTCGGACAACGAAGCCAAGCCAAGAGAAGAAGAAGAACTAGTATTACCTGGCTAACACAACACAACACATTTACAATAAATATGCACGGTTGTCTTGTTACATTCGAAATTCTAACTCCCTGCCTTGGAAAAGTCAGCACAAGCTAGTACTGGCGGGTGATTTGCATCTCTACATTTTATTTTTGCATATCTGTATTTTTTCCTGAGCTGATGTCATCCAGTGATGTCAGCTCAGGAAAAAGCACAGAAATGCAAAAATAAAACATAGATATGCAAATAGGGATGCCCAAAGTGGGCAATTGGGAAGCTTGCTAGAGAGTCTCCAAAAACCCTGTGACTTTTAGAAGGCCGTACAAGCTCAGTTTCTCAGTCATCATGATTGGAACAAACTATTTTGTATGTACACTTCTGATATTTATATGTACTTCGCACAGACTTATTTTGGTGTCATGAGCACTTTAAGAATGCGGTCTCAGTCCCATTTGGTTGATGTTACTTGACAGAACTACCTACAGAGGATCACAACACACAGACTCATCTCAGCTCAAACCTAGTGTTAAAATGTATGTCGAATGAAACTTACCATGAGCCCTTTGGTCCCATGTACACAAAACGATAGTCATCTGCACCACGGTATCTCAGATCCCAGAACTCATTTAGCCAGTCTGACTGGAAGAACACTGGAGTCTCATATGCACCATAGTCTGGGCAAGCCCTGCAAATCACATAAGCATCCATCACCCCAGGCAGGCAGCCCTTAACAATTAGTACAATCATTAGTACAAATGTATCCCTATAAGCTCCTTGCTACAACGAGTACAATGAAACCTGGCCGGCCAGCCATCCAGACAAGCCAACCACCAATGTCCACCATAGTCCAGTCCAATCGGCGGAAAAAGCAGTCCAGTCCGATTTGGGGGTGGAAAAAGCAGTCCGGTGGTTTCTGTGTGTAGCATCGCCCCCTTGCAAAATACGATGAAAGTGCAAGCAGTCTGGTGTGTTGCCGCATGTCGTAGTGTGAAGCGCACTCATTGGACACAGCTATGCAAATGCCAATGAGTGCGCTTCACACCACGACATGCGGCAACACACCAGACTCGTATTTTGTAAGGGGGCGCTGGTACACAGAAACCACCGGACTGCTTTTTCCAACCCCAAAAGACTGGACTGCTTTTTCCGTTAATCGAACTGGACTCCTTTTTCCACCAACCCTGGCCGGACTGTTACCATTTTGCCACCCTGGCCACCATTTCACTTGAAGATCTGCTTGATGATTACTAGAGTTCCATAATCTCATACCTTTGCAAGTTAAGACTACCAGATTATTGTTTCTAATTGATGATGAAATTAAAATCCTCTGCCCTCAATTGCATGACTAACAGCAGTCATCACAGCAAAGAAGATGATTATAGCATTTTCTTATGGTTCCGGGTCGGAGTTTAAATCTGACCAGGGTTCCAAATAGTGCGCAGTAAATCGCCGGATCTGCGAGGTTGTCACGCTAGGTTTGGCTCCCCATAGCTCGGCGATCGCTGTAGATTTTCAAATAGGTTTTGACTTGATCCAAAACCTTGTGATTGTAGTGTTTTTCGGCGTGGTGAAGTTGGACGGCCAGCGAAGCGTTTTCTGTATTAGTCCGCGAGCAAGGGTAATGACCCAAATAGCTGTGTTCTATGTGGAATTTCAAGGCATTCGCGTCACCAGATTTTGCGAAAAACGTATCGTAACAACCTATATTTTTTTCCCGTTTTTCAGAAACAGGAAGTAGCAAGCTATTTCAGTATATAAGCCGTTAGCCTGGGAAAATTCGTTTTTTCCTAGCAGGTCAGTTGAAAAAGCTGCAAAAAACCCATATTTTTCCTATCCAAAATTTACGTTCAACTACAGTTTCTACCCAAATCATAGAGTCGACGGACAATAACCAAAATTGTATCTGAAGCCGGCTGGAAACCTCCATTGACTGATGTAATGAGATTTCCCGGCGTAATTTTTTTGGCGGAGTTGTAGCCCTTCGGTCTGAGGGTGTCCGCCGGCTCCAAAATCGTGAAAAAAACTCCGGTCTGAGACCTTATCATCAAATGATGGCCTCATTTACATATTATTAAGTTATGTTTAATGATGTTCACCTTCACTTGACTGTCAAATGGCAAAAGAATGGAAGTTCATGTAATTTGTATAAATTATATCAGCTGATGTCTAATGACCGTCTTAATGAAGAGGGCTATTCTAGCATTTTGCAAGAATTATTCCAATTTCCTGAATCGCATAACTTTAAAATATATTATAATAAATATTCAACAATTCCTCACCTTCATGGAAAAAATTGGCAAAACTGCCAAAAGTGCAACACTCTGGTCCCCAAACTCGAAATAGCCATGTATAATCTAGTAAGTAATGTCCAAGGTCTACATGATTGAGACCTAGGAAATGACATACATGTAACTATGCAACACATGATAACATAAGAATCAATGTAGGCAGGTGTACCTGCAGAAATGCCAGTCTTTCAGGTATAAACAAGGCTTGCCGGGTGTGTGTTCACTTGTGTACAAGTCCTGCCAATAGTCTAAGAACTCTGCCAGTATCATGTCACATTTGGGCTGTGCCTGGAATTCCACCCTCTTACAGTCAGCCACTGGAACAGTCAGTTTGCCTACAACAAAACAGTTAATATATCAATTTATTTTTGTCACACATAATTCTATTTCACTTTTATGGGTTGATCATAGTAAAAGAGCGGTCCAGTCAAGAAAGCAAAAATAAGGCCTGGTGAGTTCCCATTGGCTATAATTTCTTAGCTTGACGGACATATTAAAACTGAAAAAAAGTGGAAGAGTCCATTCTTCAATGGAGGCGATGTTCTAAATTCAATGCCAATTCAATGGGTGTTAAATGAATGAAAATGTATTTTTTTCTGCAGAGGTGAACTGATAAAAAATTATTGACTATAGAATAATTTTGGTCCATGACAAAACAATGGCTATCGCTGGAAGTATCCATTCTTGAATAACGGGAGCATTTTATTGTACATTCAATTTTAGGACTTTGGGGAGATAATTTTTTGTGTAAAATTATTTTTGGATTAGTCCACAACATTCCATTCAACTGAAGGATTCTCCCCGACATTTTTCACTTTTGGGCAGAAGTTATTTTGGAATGTTACACTTTTGGACAGAGATGATTTTGGAATAATTCATAATTGCACTCTGATAGTTACATGTAGCTCAGACATCTGCTTGGAACAGAGATGCTACAGATGCATAATATCTTCTCATAAATTATATGCAACGTTACCTCTTAGTCACACGGTCTACTGATTAATACATGCCTGCTAATCAAATATACATGAGCTGTGACATTAAATATGCAACATGATACACATGTAGATATTGTCCTAAAGGCCTATAAACATGTAACGATACTTAAAAATAAAATGTGAAACAACATCACATAATTTGTCTTATAGTATGTACAAAAAGTCTATTGCGACTTTTCTCACTGTCTGCTATTCAAATATATCTGTCTGTCCAAGAAGGTTAATAGTTAAAAACCTTGACATGTATTCCCTGATTCTAACACATAGACATAAGTAAAGAGTCTTATGATGTGGGTACATTTGATCGTCCCAGTAAAATGTCCATTTAATCAATACCATGCATTGGTCCATATCAGTCTATGTATCATAAACCATATCTAGAACTTTTTTGAATGATGAACAATATATCACGTTGCATTACCTGAAAACTCCCAAAACTCAGTTCCTGCATGCTACTTTCCCACAGACAGCATAACATAACAATTAACACTTGCATGCTGTCTAATATAACTGCCCTTTCTGCGTGACCCACCAATTTATAAGAGATGTTATCAAACAAGGGACCTGGGTGGTCTATGTAGCTTCGTATGGTTCATTCAGGACTAGCTTTACAGAGGATGGCTGCAACCCAATCGGGTTTACGGAAAAAGGAGTCCAGTCCGATTGGCGGAAAAAGCAGTCCAGTCCGATTTTAGGGTGGAAAAAGCAGTCCGGTGGTTTCTACGAAATTTTACGAAAGACCATAGGCACAATTTTTTCTTGTGTGTGTACTTCTAGTTTCTATGGGCACTTTGAGTTTCTATGAGTACTTCGAGTTTCTATAAGTACTTCGAGTTTCTATGGGTACTTAGAGTTTCTATGAGTACTTAGAGTTTGTATGGGAACTTAGAGTTTGTAACTTACATATCATCATCATGCCTCCGGATTATTACTTACATATAAGTAATAATAATTAGTCAAAAGATGAAGCGGTCAACTGACGAGATTTCCAGGGCCGATCCTGCTTGCAAGTAGCCTGATTAAATCGCTTTACGGTTGCCAGCTGCCCAACATCCAGTCGGCCCCTGCTAAAGCCACATATGGCAGACTTTGCATTACACCGACAAGCATGTAAGTACCGGAAGTACAATTGTAAGAAAGAATCCCTTAATAATTAACTTTTGTTTATTGTGGATAGGTGACCTGTATGTATAGAAACTACTTTTCGGTGGTCCCAAGAGGTGTAAATCGGTTGTCCGCTACTCCTCACCCAAGGCTGCCTGAATTACGGGTTAAGGCGGCATATAGTGAGTCACATATATGCTAATTCAAGTTCCCATACAAACTCTAAATAGTCATAGAAACTCGAAGTACCCATAGAAACTCGAAGTACTCATAGAAACTCAAAGTACCCATAGAAACTAGAAGTACACACACAAGAAAAAATTGTGCCTATGGTCTTTCGTAAAATTTCGTAGAAACCACCGGACTGCTTTTTCCACCCCAAAATCGGACTGAACTGCTTTTTCCGCCAATCGGACTGGACTCCTTTTCCGTAAACCCAACCCAATCATCAACTATAGATTTGTCCCATTGTACTTCTCTCTAACAACAGGCAGGAACAACCTAACATTGGCTGAACGCTGGCCAGTAAACGTAGCCAGAAGGAGGAAGTTGCTTGCTTGGGCAGTTTGCTCAATAATAACATATTGTGTAATACAAGCACGTCGGCAGAACGTACTGCGCCTGCGCAGTTCAACCCCGCATTTTCGTGTTTTTCGTTGGGTTTTTGGTCAACGTTGCATCAGAATTTTTCCTGTTGCAGAGGATATTCTTTTCGAAACAACATTTGGAGACTTATACTGTCAAAATGCTAACCTTATATGAGCGAATACAACCTTAAATGAGACATTATATGAGACATGCCAAAATGCTATGTACAATACATTACGGGTTTCGCGCAGGTGCAGTACGTTCTGCCGACGTGCTTGTAATACAAACAGTATGCTGCCATAACCGTTGAGGTACAGCCCCATTCTTACCAAACAACTGTTTTAGAGCATTCCAGTTGGGTTTTCCGTCCTTGCTCACCCATTCTCTTCTGCAGCGCCACTGGCTGGTGATGTGGCCTCCAAACAAACATGGACGGTTGGGTTGGAGGTACAGCAGGAAAAACTCCTGGTATGTGATCGGCTGTGAAATGAAGTCTATTTGGCAGCAGCTTGAAGCTTCCTTTTGCCTCGGCAGCAAGACTGGATCCAAGACAGTTTCATCAAGAACAGGACCCTCCTGGCCCTCCATCTATGTATCAGTCATCTAGTCCCATGTCAACTAGTGGGGAAAGGACAGGAAATGTAAATTATTGTTTGCAAATTTGTTGCAGCTTTCATTGATCACAAACATTGTCTTTATTAAGCTGCAAACTTTGCACATAAATGTTCAATAAATCATTGTTATCATACAATGTATATTATAAATATATGTACACATGCCCGTAGCCATGAAGAAAAAATCAGAGATAAATTTTTATTTAAGTTTTTCTACAATTCCAGTCCATCTTTTCAAGAAAATTCTTGGACCTTTACATACAAATTAGACCAAAAAGTTGACCTTTACATAAAAAGTGGACCAAAAAGTGGACCTTTGAGCCTTGTGGGGGGGTTCTTCCGAACCCCCCCTGGCTACGGGCATGCATGCAAGAAGGTTATGTTTTCAGAGGTGTTTGTGTCTTTTTGTTTGTGTGTGTGTGTCTGTAAACACGATAACTTGAGAAGGCTTAAGTGGATTGTCTTGATATTTGGTAGGTGGATCCGATAGGTCTTGATGAGACCTCTAAATAATTAGATTTTGGGGCCCCCGGCAGTTTGTTATGGTACTGCAGCAGCACTTCCGGTTTTGATATCTCACGATCTAGACAATTGCTAGGCTCACGAAATTTAAATGCCAAGTGCAGCTCTTGTGCTGGGGAAGACATGACGTGAGATTGGGCCCCCTAGTGGCTTGCTCTGAAACTGCAGGGGCAGTTGTTATTTGAAATATTTGAAAGGGGATAACTCAAGAACCAGTTGACGGATAATGATTTTTTGGATGTAGGTAGCTGAAGTGATGCTTGAAATAATTATGTGACAATTATGCACATATGGATGTAATCTGCATAATTCATGAGAAAATTCTATAAATCAGCTGCATTACATGATAGGACTATGCAGTATAGTCCTATCATGTAATGCAATTGCAAGCTAGTGTCATATGTAATTGAGAACAAGAGAAACACAGACAGATATTGATTACGTAAATGAATACCTTATTAAGAGAAACTCTTGTAATTCCATAATGGTAACTGCGTGGAATTTCATACTTGGGGTATTTGAAATAATATTATTCAAATAATGACCTCATTTGCATAATTTATGAGGAAATGCTAGAAATTTTGAGTAGAATGGCATTCTTCGTTAAAATAAGATTGTCTTCTATCTGGTAGAGAATATGATCAACTGATATAATTCATGTAAATGAAGATCTATTTGCATAATCAGGGGGAATAATCTATAATTTGCCAGTCATAAAGATTAATATCATTTGGGGAAGGTGTGAGATCGTGGAACTCTAGTTTCAGCATGGATCACCTGTTCTATCCAATCTGGACATTCATCCCGGAAAGGTACACGTACGTGTATGCTCACCTTAGAGAGCAGCCTTTCCTTGATTTTTGCTTTCCTAGAAAGCAAGCACTATTCTACATGCAGAGTTGGGTACAAGTGATGGTCTGCTGGTCAGTCTGTAACAGTGGGGGGTTTATAGGCTCTACCAAGGACATCTGTATAATGTCCTTGGCACTACCAACTGACCTGGCCGAGGGGTCTAGACCTTTTCGCTGAGGGGTTCGAGCGTCGGAGTATGAACTGGTGCTCGGGTTAACGTTAGGTTCGAACCCCGGCCCGGGACCAGCAGGGTTTTTATCTGTTTCTACTCGCTCCTCCTGCTTCTTACAGTGGTTCCCACACCGGCCCTGGGAGTTCTGGCAAAGAGTGCCGCCCAGGACCAGCAGGGTTTTATCTGTTTCTATTCCAGCAGGGAATTATCGGATTCGTTAAAAAAAATTCTGTAACTCTCCGCAAACTGCCGGAAATTGAAGGGAAAACTGGTTCTGGCTAGAGCCGAAGGGACCGAGCGCAAAATTTTGTCTTTTTAAACCTTCAATGACGCATTTTCCTGCACTTAGAAAGGCAAAATTAGGCGTAACGAAGAATCATTCATTAACGGTTAATGCTGAATTTAGGATGACAAATAACGTTTTACGTTGAATTAAAACGACCCATAATGCTTCACGATTAATATACTGATAACGCTTAACTTTGAATTAGGGCTGGCCGGCAACGATTAACGGTAAATTAAAATAGCCCATAACGGTTAACGAAAAAGGGCATGCAGACCCTCTTAGGGGGCACACCCCAGTTTATTTGGCGTCTCTATTCGAAGCTGCACACCCTCAAATCTAGCGACCGTGTCTGGCGTGGAATAATTCGGAAGGAGAATAACTGTATATGGAACGAAAGGATATCTCTTCAGCTACAAGACCAGCTGAGTTTGGTTTCTTCAATCTTTTTAAGTTTGGTAAAATCAACGGAAAAAACATTATTTTCACTCCAAAATTAATGCCCAAAATTGCGAATTTTCGCGTAGGATAATCCCATAGAAAAAAATTTTCCGGCAGAAATGACTGATGCTGGCAGAAAGACCCAAGCCTTGACTATACCCGAGTAAATTATAAAGAAAATTCTAGTACTGCAATTTTCTAAACAGTCCACGGCGCGAGGGGTTGCAAATCCACCCATACGAAGGCGCAGAGCGAAATCTAGGTCAAACGGGCGGATTACACTTGGCGCGCAAGGATACCCGGAAGTAAGGTTCGGAGCCAAAAGAAATTTTCACCCCAAAATCACCATTTCTTACACTCTTCAGCCATGTTAATGTTTAATGATACTTCGTGGCAGTTTATGAGAAATGTCACATCAAACTTGGGCCCTCAAAACCCCTTCGTCACTTTTTTACAACGGACTATCACGGACCCCGGTCGCGCAAGAACTGGGGTGTGCACCGTTAATTAGGCCACATTTTAATTAACATTGTTTTTTAATTAACTATGTCATAGTCTACAAATCGTGCCAAGTTTGAGTTGTCTGCGACTTTTCCTTCCCGAGTAACAGGTGGTTGAAACTTACCCTGTCGGAAGGCTCATTTTGCGCTTCCACGGGGGTGTTCCATTCAACGCACATAATGGGAATTACGTCACAATGGTCCATTCCTTTGGAACGGGCTTTAGCCCATTAAAACATGCCCAATAAACAGGTATTGCCATGTAAAGGAGTGCCAGAGGACTGTTCTTGCGATGGAGTAGGTTTTCCCTCTAGTTCTGACTGAAATAAACGGTATAAACCACCCAGAATGTAGTTTAGCTGATGACGTCACAATGCCCTCCTCTAGCCAAACTTTTAAAGTGAGAACGCTATGGTTTTAAGTTCTATACGTTGACAGGAAGCAGTTGGTATTAGAATTTTTGGTCATACCCGGTAGAGAACAAACCAAGAGATCTTACCCAAGTGTTTCCGCTGCGGAGATTCATTTTGTTTTGCAGAAAAACGAAGCTTAGTGTTGGATATTTGGTTAGATTGTAGGCCTGTGGCGTCCCTCTAGCAGCTAGGACGGTATAAATGGCTATCTGCTGAGAGAAGCCTGTACAGTTTGGTGTCGGTCTCGATGAGATATAAAAGCAGGAGGATGTATCTTCGGATTATTGCAACTTATTTGTCTGAAAGTTGAAATCTCGTGATAGGCCGAACTTGAAACTAGATTTGACAGGAAAGTAGGGGAATGACGTCATCATGGCCTTTTTTAAATTAAAAGCGTCTCCTCCTTAATGCAGGAGCGCCTGGCACACGTACATACGCAGTTTCCAGGTGCCCCAGGGGTAGGGAAATGCAAATAATGAAATCGCGGTAGATATGACGTCATCGATCTTTAGTAGACACACTTCGAAGTCAGTTTGACCGTGTTCGATGGGGGG
>NW_017803758.1:122775-126264 GCF_001625305.1 Branchiostoma belcheri | reverse complement strand
CACACCCAGTTTATTTGGCGTCTCTATCGGAAGCTGCACACCCTCAAATCTAGCGACCGTGTCTGGCGTGGAATAATTCTGAAGGAGAATAACTGTATATGGAACGAAAGGATATCTCTTCAGCTACAAGACCAGCTGAGTTTGGTTTCTTCAACCTTTTTAAGTTTGGTAAAATCAACGGAAAAAACATTATTTTCACTCCAAAATTAATGCCCAAAATTGCGAATTTTCGCGTAGGATAATCCCATAGAAAAAAATTTTCCGGCAGAAATGACTGATGCTGGCAGAAAGACCCAAGCCTTAACTATACCCGAGTAAATTATAAAGAAAATTCTAGTACTGCAATTTTCTAAACAGTCCACGGCGCGAGGGGTTGCAAATCCACCCATACGAAGGCGCAGAGCGAAATCTAGGTCAAACGGGCGGATTACACTTGGCGCGCAAGGATACCCGGAAGTAAGGTTCGGAGCCAAAAGAAATTTTCACCCCAAAATCACCATTTCTTACACTCTTCAGCCATGTTAATGTTTAATGATACTTCGTGGCAGTTTATGAGAAATGTCACATCAAACTTGGGCCCTCAAAACCCCTTCGTCACTTTTTTACAACGGACTATCACGGACCCCGGTCGCGCAAGAACTGTGGTGTGCACCGCTTACAAGTCAACACTCAGGCTGCCACTATTTTCTCTCTGAACACAGAATGAGTTGTGAAGTTGAGTTCCTATGACAGCTTGTCAGGTTTAGTTGTGCTGGTGAACTGGGAAGTGATCTGTCAGGGATCATCCCACCAGTCCGCGGGGGTGAATAAGGAGGAGTCTATTTAGTGTCGGTCATTGGACTAGGTTAGGTAAGTCTAGCCTCCTTTACAGACTTGTAGGGACGGCATTTTTTTTTTTACTTATGCCGCAGAGGGACGATTTTGCGGCACCAAGGGAGTTATGCCAGGGACAGAGTTTTGCTAGTTGAGGGTCTGCATGGGGGTGTCCTATAACAGTCAACGGTAAATTCAGCAGGCCCGACAACGCTTAACGGTAAATTCAGGATGGTTGGTAACGCTTAATGGTAAATTGACACATATTTTTTTTGGACTCCACTATATTCCGTATCTGAATTGGTGAGATAGAGTGATCGATGACGAAATGTATGTAACGAAGTGTGTTCACACCAGTGTGTCCTCTGTGTTCCACGCCTGCCTTGGACCCTGAGTGCTAGCCTCTACCAGGCTTGAGGGCGCGGCTGGAAATAGTAGAAATTGGCCAAATAGAGAGATATAACACACCGAGGGAGTTTAGCCATCCAGTTTACAGTTTGTGGGCCGGCCCACTGTAAACTGGATGGCTAAACTCCCTCGGCGTGTTATATCTCTCTATTTGGCTAATTTCTACTATTTCCAGCCGCGCCCTCAAGCCTGGTAGAGGCTACCTGTGTGCGCCTACAAATGCTTGAACTGTTGAAGAGGGGGACCGAGCGCAGCAGGCGCGAGCAATGTAGGGGGGTCCGGGGGTATGCTCCCCTGGGAAATTTTGCATTTTTAAACCTTCAAGAACGCATTTTCCTGCATTTTGAGAGGCAAAGTGACGACCGCTTCTTGAGGCTTGACTACTAGTACACAGGTCTATGCGTAACGAAGAATTATTCAGTAATGCTCAACGCTGAATTTAGGATGACAAATAACGCTTTACGTAGAATTAAAATGACCAATAACGCTTCACGAGGAATATACCGATAACGCTTAACGTTGAATGAGAGTCGGCTGGCAACGATTAACGGTGAATAAAATAGCCCATAACGCTTAACAAAAGAGGGCATGCAGAGCCTCCTAGTTGGACCCTAACGGGGGGTGTCCTAATTCCGACCTATGTTCCATGCAAATGCATAGACCTTTGGCAATAGTTTATCTGACCAAAAACCCGCGCAACATGAGATATAATATTGACAGATAAAGATCACAACGATTAAAGCTGCACAGCTGTGTATGTCACTTGAGTGTAGCGGCTTGCACCCAAGCGTAATGGTTCGCGAAACTTACGGCAGGTTTTTGGTCATTTTGCCGGTGGAACGTTCTATCGCAACAGGGGTGCCCTAATTCCGACCTAGTGTTTAACACAGGTCGATCTGAGAAGAGAGTTTAGAAATTATAATACACAAATTATGACTAAAACAATCCACAACTGTTTTCTGTTCCCAAACAAGTCTTCTTTTTACAATTACGCGACTTGCTCCAAAGCGACTGTTTGAAAAGCACAACCTGCATTTTTGACACGCTCGTCAGCCCCCGAACAAGCGTCGAATTCACACAGATTTTTCACTCGTCTGTTGTCGGAGTGTACGAACTAAAACAAACTTTGTGAGATTACCGATATCAACACAAAAACATTGTCCATTCTTGTGGTTATTTTTAGGCACGTGCTCCCATGCATAACGCCGCAACAAGGATTTTTCAAACTAGTTCGGTATTAGGGATGGGTCGGAATTAGGGCACCCCCCGTTAACGTTACATGTCTGCCAAGGAGGCTAACATAGAATTAGTTACATTTAGAGTTGAGTAGAGAGTAGAGTAGCTGTCTTTACAGTCAGGTAGGACTGCTCCTCATTGTTTCTCTGATCATGTGACTGTCATTCATTTCTAATTTTCCAGGATGAATGTCCAGATTTGGGTGAAAGATGGTATCATACTATGTATAAAAATATACCACTGACACAGTTATATCCAAACAGTTACTGAATACATCATGTATCACAGACTTTACTCACCATATACATAACGTTACTGGAGTCATGCCCGTAGCCAGGATTTTGAATGGGGGGGTTCTTCCCACTGCTTGAGGGGACCTCGAGCGCCGTAGGCGCGAGGCGAGCGCCGAAGGCGCGAGGTTCCTAGGGGGGTCCGGGGGCATGCTCCCCCGGAAAATTTTGAAAAATGAACCTTCTAAAATGGCATTTCGTGCATTTTTGAGAGGATTTCCAAGAAAAATCAGAGATAAATTTTTATTCAATGACAAAGGGAGTAGTTTTTCTACGATTCCAGTCCATCTTTTCAAGAAAAATCTTGGACCTTTACAAAGAAAAGTGGACCAAAAAGTGGACCTTTACATAAAAAGTGGACCAAAAAGTGGACCTTTACATAAAAAGTGGACCAAAAAGTGGACCTTTGAGCCTTGTAGGGGGGTTCTTCCGAACCCCCGAACCCCCCCTGGCTACGGGCATGGGAGTGAGCTAGAAGTCCAACTGAAACCATGGAGGTAGAAATTCTACCTCTATGCTGAAACCATGGAGGTAGGAAAATTCTACCTTCATGCTAAAACAAACCATTTTAGGAGCAGCTAATCATTATGAGGGGAGGGTCAAGTAGTGTAGAACAGACAAACCAGTGGCTTTAGGAACAAGAACAGGCTGTAGAGAAGGCACACTCCACCAGCTGACTGTATAGTGCTGTGTAGGACAGGGATAGCAGCTGGCTGGAGGAATAGGAACAGCTATGACAGGC
>NW_017803758.1:90611-122755 GCF_001625305.1 Branchiostoma belcheri | reverse complement strand
CCACAAACTGTAAACTGGATGGCTAAACTCCCTCGGCGTGTTATATCTCTCTATTTGGCTAATTTCTACTATTTCCAGCCGCGCCCTCAAGCCTGGTAGAGGCTACCTGTGTGCGCCTACAAATGCTTGAACTGTTGAAGAGGGGGACCGAGCGCAGCAGGCGCGAGCAATGTAGGGGGGTCCGGAGGTATGCTCCCCTGGGAAATTTTGCATTTTTAAACCTTCAAGAACGCATTTTCCTGCATTTTGAGAGGCAAAGTGACCGCTTCTTGAGGCTTGACTACTAGTACACAGGTCTATGCGTAACGAAGAATTATTCAGTAACGCTCAACGCTGAATTTAGGATGACAAATAACGCTTTACGTAGAATTAAAATGACCAATAACGCTTCACGAGGAATATACCGATAACGCTTAACGTTGAATGAGAGTGGGCTGGCAACGATTAACGGTGAATAAAATAGCCCATAACGCTTAACAAAAGAGGGCATGCAGAGCCTCCTAGTTGGACCCTAACGTTACATGTCTGCGAAGGAGGCTAACATAGAATTAGTACATTTAGAGTTTAGTAGAGAGTAGAGTAGCTGTCTTTACAGTCAGGTAGGACTGCTCCTCATTGTTTCTCTGATCATGTGACTGTCATTCATTTCTAATTTTCCAGGATGAATGTCCAGATTTGGGTGAAAGATGGTATCATACTATGTATAAAAATATACCACTGACACAGTTATATCACAACAGTTACTGAATACATCATGTATCACAGACTTTACTCACCATATACGTACATGTAACGTTACTGGAGTGAGCTAGAAGTCCAACTGAAACCATGGAGGTAGAAATTCTACCTCTATGCTGAAACCATGGAGGTAGAAAAATTCTACCTTCATGCTGAAACAAACCATTTTAGGAGCAGCTAATCATTATGAGGGGGAGGGTCAAGTAGTGTAGAACAGACAAACCAGTGGCTTTAGGAACAAGAACAGGCTGTAGAGAAGGCACACTCCACCAGCTGGCTGTATAGTGCTGTGTAGGACAGGGACACCAGCTGGCTGGAGGAATAGGAACAGCTATGACAGGCACCAGCTGGTGGAACAGGCTCCGCGGAGTTACTGCTTTTGACCCCTGTCCCTCAGCCTCGTTTTGGTTGAAGAGGTCTGCAGCAGAAGACCTGGCGTCCCGCTGGTCAGCAGGAACTAACGTTAGCCTCGCCCTGTCCGGAGAACTGCACCACACCAACAATGTCCAGCGACCTGAGTAACCGCTTCTCCGTCTTCCAGCCAGACATGATGGATGACATCCGACAAAGCTTTAACGAGATCGACTTGGATGGCAGCGGGTCGATCTCCACCAGTGAGCTGGGCGCGCTGTTCCGGGCCGTGGGGGAAGACCTGCCCGGATACAAGATCCGAGAGCTCACGGCAGAACTCGATAAGGACAAAAATGGCACCATCGAATACGAAGAGTTTCTCGCGGTATGTTTTTTTCTCGCACATACTCAAGAAATACTATAGACAAGAGAGACTCTCTCCTTTAAGATATTTTAAATCTCTCCTTTTTTTCTCAGGGTTCACGAGGAAGTGAGGCTGTTCGGATAAGAAGTAACGTTAGTAGTCTAACATATAACGTTAATTGGCAAGCTAAGATTTGTAAAAGGATCAGGGATGGGGACGTTAACGTCACACACAGTCTAAACAACTCTATCAAGTTAGTAGGTTGGACTAAAAGCTTTGGAAAAACACCAGGAAGAAATATGTCCCAGTTCATGTACGTAAATTACGACACACACGAGCCTGCCAAGTGTTCTGCAAACTTTCTGTCTGCCAGTTGTGGTCAAACTTGTTTTCTCAGCAAGTTTAGTTGTGAGGTCACCCTTGGCCAGAGCTGGCCGTGTCAAACAACCATGGCTGCCGCTGGACACAACATCGCAGGAACTAATCCGTATCAAACAAATTGAATTTTTTTTAAAATAACATAAGGAGTAAGGTCGACAGAAACAAATTTTGCCTTTTCCCCCAAAATCGTACATGTATACATTTTTTTTCTGTGATTCAATTCGTAAGCAGATAGAGCCCTATACTTCAGATATCCTTTCTGAATGTAGCACAAAGAGGAATTAGAACTGCCCATGTAGTAACCATCCACCTGTAACAGGTGCAGTACTTGTACAGGGAGTGGTCCTCTTTGGTGCACACACACATTACACAGATGAGTTTACATTAGGGGAGGGGTGTCCCCAGCATGTCAACCATTATTATGTTGTTAGGCCACACTGACTTCATTTTATGGATGACATCCTCTGGAGACCCCCAAACTAGTGCACGCGGGTGAATAAAAAAAATTCTGGCCAAAAAATCCTGCTGCTAAACTACAGGAAACATTACAAAGCTGGTATTGTGAATTTGCAATAGTAGTAGAACATGACAACTTTTGGTATAGAGTTTTCTTCTTACACAACCATAGAGTTTCTCACCTGCTTACGTTTCGATGTCTATCAGACACCTTCCTCAGAGCTTCTGACTGGAGTTCTGCAACTCGCCGCTATTTAACGCCAATGTAGGTGGCGCTTTTGCGGCGAGAATGCAATCCCAAATGTGGCTGAGCTTGTATTCCCCCTCGTCCCGGTTGTGTAAGAAGAAAACTCTATACCCTAAGTATCTTCCAACCTGATGAAATTATTTACGGAAAAATGACAACTTTTACGACAAACCAGCACATGCTGGCCTTTTGCGGTACTGTACTTGAGTTCTTGAGTTCCGTGGAGCCTGGGTACCGTCCTCCGGGCGCCAGAGCCTTGGAGGTGATTTTTTTCTTGAGAAAATCAAGGTGCACGTAGACGCCATCCATAAGATTAAATCAGTGTGGCCTTATAAATGTGCATATAAAAAAGAGTACAAGATACAAATTGTAAGTAATGTTGTTGAACAGAGTTATACAGAGATTCTTTATTGACACAACAAAAAAGTACAGAGACTTTTGTATGGTCTTCTACAACTTAACTAAAGATCTAACAAAGCTAAATATATGTGTGGATAACGTTATCTTACGTACAGAGTATATGTATGATGTATATGTTGTTGGAGTCTCCTGTCAGAGTTATGCATGCATGGTGCAATCAAGGAGGTGTTGCTTTACTTCCTTCTGTACTAGACACATTACTCATTAGGACTTTTCACAGTTAAAGTGGAAGTGATATCAGGTGTTTCATAAGGAAGATTCAAACTTTCACTTCCTCTTTGAACTTTCCTGCTGTCAATTTATATGCATATTTATATGCTTGTATGTATGTATGTATGTATGTTTGTTCACAAGGACAGGCCATATATAGAATTTAAATTAAATATCAAATTAAAATTTAAATTAAATATCAAATTTAAAAGCAGGTGAAGTGGCACTTTGGTAGATGATTTGTCTTGATTAGTCAACCAATTTCCAACTTCTGTTTCATGATGCTTATTTAAAGCAAGATTTGATAAATGTTCAAACATCTTGCATATAGAAATGTAGTTAAGTACCAAATGAAAAAAGGAGCATACATTAATTTATTGGTTTATTTATTTGTATCAACATATCAACAACATATCTTGCAGCCTTGACATACAGGGCTGAATTCTGATCAAGTTGTTTACAATATAGATTATTAATAGTAGGGAAATACAGATTACAATCATATTGGAATCTACATATTAATATATCACTTTGGTTCGAAAATTAGTTTTTTTTTTTACAATTTTACAATCGTACAAACTATGACAATCTTACGTCGTACAAACCTTATATCACTTAAGTTTTAACATATGTAGAAGATCAGTCATAATAAATAATATATACATGTAAGTACAATAAAATAAAATAAAATGAAATAAATGTAAGTTCGGAGGAATGTACACTTGCAGAAGTCAAGTATACTGTTATCAGTACATAGCACTGGGGAAGAAAAGTTTATTACTGCTAGCGTTAGGAGGGTATATTTTGGTAACATTGTATAATTTTGTGTGTTCAACTTAAAAATGCCTGAGAGGAATGTTGACAGTGATATTTGGTAGGGTGGTACAGATGATGTAGATAAGATGTCACCAAAACATTGAGGACAAGTTTAATAATCATTATGAGCCCCCAAGTGGCCAGTGCTGGTATTACAGTGAAATATTTTTATCTGAAGATGATACAGTCAACCAAATGATTAATGATTAAAAGGTATGTACTACGACTAGATTTTTAGAGTTCTTAAAGTTTCAAAGTTCACTTCTCTCTAAACATATTGTTTTCCCTCATTGTTTTTGTACTCCTCCTCCTCCTGCCATTTCGTTAAATGCATTCAATTTCTTCATTTTTGGGCCAAGTAACATAAAATTTGGCATGAAGGTAGAGTTGCCAAATACCCCCAGGCATTGTTTTTTTTCATTTTCTTGATGCAGGCTTTTAGAATAGTTTTATTTGGGCATTTTGTTATAGGAAAATGTACACACACACACACACACACACACACACACACACACATATATATATATATATATATCAGTGTGTGTTACCATATTTTGAGTGTGACCATATTTACCTCCATGAAAAATGGAGGTATTGTTTTTGGCGCGTCTGTGTGTGTGTGTGTGTGTCTGTGCTTCCGCACAATAACTTCAGAATGCCTTTATGGATTGTGATGATATTTGGTACCTTGGTAGGTCTTAGGAAGACAAAGGTCAAGGTCAAATATGGGCCTCCTGGTGGCCGACCTTGGTACTGCAGCAGAACTTCCAGTTTTTGAATCTTTTGTCCTGAACATGCTATGGTCTTAATTTTTTGGGGACAGATAGCTTATCCTGTCAGGAATAAGCGGTGTAAGTTTGGTCCCCCTAGCAGCTTGTTCTGGAACTGCAGGGGACCTTCGGGCGAAATGTTTAAAAGCCAATAAGTCCAGATAGGAACAACATATTTTCATCATTTTTGGTGTGTAGGTAGCTGAGAGAGAGTTGTACTTAATTAAATGCAAATTATGCAAATGAGGGCTTAATTTGCATAATTAATGAGAATATTCTATAAGTACAGTGTTTTATATAATAGTACTTTCATACGTGTAATGTATGTAATTTATGGCAGATGGAACATCACAAGATACCAATTATGCAAATGATGACCTAATTTGCATAATTAATGGGAAAATTCTGTGACTTCTTATTGGTGAATGATGGGAATTTTATACCTTGTGACATGTGTAAGTTACTTAAAGGTTAACATCACTGCCTATATTATGTTAATGTAGAGGTCATTTGCATAATTAATGAGGACGTGTTGAAATAAAGTATGACAAAGGAAAGGAATTTTACATTAAAATATTGTAATTTGAATTTAGAAAACCATGAATTGAACTAGATTGTGCTAATTACGACCTTATTTCCATAGTCAATGAGACAAAAACAAAAACTCATATATTCAGGGAGGTATGAAATCTCAGAATTCTTGTTGGGGATGTGGACAGGAGGTCCATGCCCAAATATGTGCAGACAGGAGCAGGTATCTCTGATTATAGATGTGGTTTCTGATTGGCTGTTCACTTAATGATATTAGCTGTTTTTATATTGGACAGGGCTGTTTGTGCCGGAGGTGGACAGGTCCATTTTTGGTACGGGTGATGTGGTGAAGCCATTTGCTGCATTTGCTCCAGAGCAAATGCCATCCTTTCTAGTTCATTTCAGTGTAAACATGATTGACAAGGATTACATGCATACATGTAAATATTCATAATCATATATTGTCTTGATATGAGGCATGTAGGTGGGTTTTGATGAAAGTTTACTCAAAATGATAATATTTTGGGTTGGACTCCAGCAGATAGTTTGCAATGTGTATTATTTGTGGTGAACAAAGCAAATACAGGTCGACTTTAAAAAAAATAGGCTACATGTAGCATTCAAGAAGATAGAGAAAAGATGTATTGGGATACCTGCATAGAATTCAACAAATTGGGTGGGGGGGGGGAAGGATTTCAAACGCCATGAATCTTTCTGACACCTACTTGTACATGTAAGCAGGGCTCGAAATTCATTTTTGGAAATAGGTGTAACGGTTTACCAACTTTGACATTTAAAGTGTCCTTTATTATGCAAGTTTTACTTTGTAATTAAATTGTTTTGTATAAGTTAGATTACAAGTTGCACCACTAGAGATTGCTATTTTTAGGCTAAGAAACAAAGAGAAAACAAGATAATCCCCACCTACCGACCCTAATTTTCAATACTGAAACAGGAAACACAACATTTTTCCTAGGCCTTGTAAGTTGTGTGATTTATTTTTACAATGATTATTCAGGTACAGACTCGATAGATAGATAGATACAGAGTATAAACTATATAAATAATAATGTAACTAATGGACTGAATTTTAACAGGTGGAGCCATTTTGCTAGCAGGACACATTTCATGGTTTAAACTTAGTGGCAAACATCAGTCATGGTGTTGTGACTGGGAGTGTGATTGAAATCTGATGAGGTCATGTAAAGGCAGGAAGTCATGTGTTAAACTTCCATATATGTCTGTGTGGACATGAGGCCTGAGGAAGTGAGATGAAGTCATGTGGATGTTTGTTGCCACTGCTGGAGATATCCACCACCAACCTGCAGCTGAATGATAGGAATGTCGGTTAATGGTAAAATTTACAAACACATATATCCTTACTGCACACTACGATAGATTTGTACATGTCAATTGTTCAATTTAGAAAAACTAGGCTGCAAGTACTGACACAACCAGACATGACCGGTGTTGGACTGGCTATTCAATTCTGGGAAATGCATGACAGAGGGCCTGCATCCCCTTTTCCATCAAGCGTTAAGGGCTATTTTAATTCACCACTCAGTGTACAAAATCCTTTTTTGAACCAGGTTGCCCAGTGGGCAACCTATGGCAAAAATTAGGTTACCCATCAGAATTTTAGGTTGCCCCACCTATAAGTTAAGCCTTTGACAATATTTCTACCACAGTAACAGCCTTTACTTAACTGATACTAGTAATAGCCATTAATACCTAAAATTAAAAAGCATCTGCCGGATACAGTGGTGCAAGCCAAGTGGCATGATTTTGGGGGGGGGGGGCTAGATCAATTTCGCATCCGCATAGCCTAGCGGCGACCAATGGGTGACCAGCATTCCGCGCCACGCCCACTTTGCGGTCGATTCCATTCGACAATGGGGTTGAACAGCATCCTTCCGTACGGCGCGGCAGGTAATCTGAGTTGGAAATGTCAGATACACAATGTACAGGGTTTTTTCTAGAAAAATTTGGCATGAGGGAGCAGTATCATGGCGAGGGAGCGAAGCGACCGAGGGGGGGTTGGTGCGGAAGGGGGGTATCCCCCTTCGGCCATGTGAAGCCTTTGAAAATTTGAAGTTGAAATGGGACATTTTGAGGCTACTTGAGGGGGAAAATTTGAACTCTTAATAACCTCAATATCTTTCCCAAATTTCTATTCATGCATTGCATATTTCCCTTATAAAATATAAGTACAATCAACAGTACACACAATCTGCAAATCACCCTTTATACACTTACACAATTAGTGATCAATGTTACTAGTAGATGACAACATTGGGTTTGCCACAAGCTGAAACCTTTCCCATGGCACAATTGCAACACATTCATCCAAGCTGCTACAAACTCAGGTCTCATGTTTCACTTCAGAGCCTGTTCTATAGTATGCAAATGAAGGAGGTCTAGCTACATTTCTTTGAGCAAGTTCTCAATGAACATTGTTTATTCCATTCAAACTTTTACTACTAGAGCTAAATTTTCAAGTTTGTGATAAGATTTTGGAATTTTTGTGAGAGTAACATAGTTTGTAATGCTAGAATTTATTGTTCTGTGGTTTTGTTTTTGTATTTTTACTGGAAAAAGATGATTTTGAAAAAGACTTAGACTTCAATCTGAAAATTGATATGAGGGCGCTGGTTTGTTACATGAGGGCGCAGCGCCCTTGTTCCCCTGTTCAGAAAAACCCCTGATGTAAGAATTGGTGTATTTGGGGTGAAAATAATGCAAATACCGAAGTAACGGGTTCCTTTCTCAGCACTCGGTATACAGAGGTGAGGCGGCTTCCGTCCTAGATCTCCAGTGCCGAAGGTACGTCAACACTTGGTGTGTCGGCGGCTTCAGCACTGGAAACTCGTAATCGGCAAATCAAACCTTGTCTTTACAAAGGGTATCGAGATGCTGCCACTCATATTTTCGAGATCATACCGCCTGGGTAACATAGTTCAATCGGGACAACAAGGTTATCGGCAGGACAGGACTGCACGGCCTCTTTTCTTACATTTTCACAGACAAAGACTTGGTCTAAGATACTGTTCTGTACGCCGCGCGGCCGACGTAAGCACCAGAAGCCCAGTGCCGAAATGGTTTAACTCGGCTTGGTAGTTTAACATTTTGCTCCAACTATTCAAAGACACAGAATTTCAGAAAACAATTTACAAATGTATCTTTTGAACAAGTTTAATAAACATCTTTTTCAACCATATCTTGCTAAAGCGCGGGTTGTGGGTGTGGCCAAAATGCTAGGCTTGCTTGGATGGGAAATTGAGGTTCCGGGGGGGGGGGCATTCTTAAAATTCAGGTAGCACACTGGGCTACCTAGGTTTAAAAATAGGTTGCCCCAAGTAAAATTTGGAGCAACCAGGTATTTTGCACGCTGCTTTAATTTAGAGCTGTGTACCTAAACAAATTTTCGGTACAGGTAAGGTACACATGTAGGTACAGGTCCTGACCTGAAACTGTACCTGAACGATTCAACACATTAACATGTTCTTCTGAACTCCTTCCATAATGACAGAAACACGAATAAAGTTGACAGTTAGTTTTTGTTTATGGAGAATTCTTATATAAAACATAGGCAAAACTAAGATGTTTCAGTCTCCAACCCTGCAACACAAACCTGACCAAAGTGACATCTAGAGTAGAGGGAGCATAACTAATACTAGAGTTCCACGATCTCATACCTTCGCCAAATGATGTTACCCTTAGGCCTTGACGAATGTTCACGATTCGCATTAATTATGCAAATTAGGCATTCATTTGCATAAACACTACCTGCCAATGTTCTTCTTCACAATTACACATGCCACACATTTGAATAATCATATCATGGAAGGTAGTAGATTTATAGCATTTCCTCATTAATTTTGCTAATTAGCGGCTGATTTGCATAACTATCATTTTCATATGTCAAGCATTCTTTAAGGTACCCACATACCAAAAATCATGATGATCAGTCAATCGGTTCCTGAGTTATCCTCCTTCGAATATTTTTCAACAAATGCTTCTGCAGTTTCAGAGCAAGCCGCTAGGGGGTCCAAACCCATGTCACTTCTTCCCCAGCCAAAGAGCTACCTACCAAATACAAACACAATCCATCTTAGCCTTCTTGAGGTTCCGGGTCGGAGTTTAATTCTGACCAGAGTCTAAGTAAGTGCACAGTAAATCGCCGGAAACGTGACTTTGAATGGTATGTTTTGGCCGCGATATCCCTGAAATCGTAATATCTGTGTACATATATTTGTATTTTCTGAAAAGCCTGTTAGTTGTAGCCTTTATAGGTAGCGTAATGTTGGTGGTCCAGCGAAGACTTCCTGGTATTCGTCCGCGTGGATGGTTATGTGGCCTTTTCGCCTGACCGCCGGGATTGTATGTTCTATATGCGTTATGGGTGTGTTCGGGCCATCGAAGATAGCGATAAACTTATCGCATCGATTTTAATTAAATTCAAATTTTGGAAACATTAGGTTCTGAGCTTCTTCGAGTACTAAGCCGTTACCCTGGGAAAATTCGTTTTTTCCATGCAGCCGTGGTTAAAAATGACGAAAAAAATTACCCCTTTTTAAAAAATGTACTTTGATGTGCCTTATTTACCCCTAAATAAATTGGGCGCAGAAAATATCAATCAAGTGTATTGATAAGCGGCACGGCACCCCTTTCCACCGATAGAGTGAAAAATTCCGACCCGCGTTTAGTACAGAAATGACAGCCCGTCGGGCTGAGGGTGTCAAATTGCTCGAAATACGGAGGGAAACTCCGGTCCGAGACCTTGAGTTATCGTGTTCACACACAGACACACGAACGCTTACGAAAACATAACCTTCTTGGCGAAGGTAACTAGTATGCAACAGGTCTTTCCGGGTACAGTAGTTCTGCTCAAGCTGACCACCCAGGGGTCGTGTTGGACAGGTGGTCTGCTTGAAGACTGTCCATCTGTAACACAACTGTCCTTACTTTGGGACCCATGGGGGACCAGCTATTTACACAAATTTAGGTCACAAATAGGCACATAATTTGTGAGAAATCATTTAGGTACAGTATTGGTTCTGAGGGATTAGGTATTTTGGACCTGTACCTAATCAATTTAAAACATACTGGTACACAGCTCTACCATTAATTATAGCCGGCCTGCTCTAATTCAACGTTGAGCATTATATTCATTGAGAAGCATTGGTCAATTTAATTCCATGTAGCGCATTGTCATCTTATAATCAGCATTAAGCATTATTGAGTAATTCTTTATTACGCCTAGACCTTCGTAGTCTAGTGTCAGTTAGTGAGCCTGAGAGCGCCTGCCTGCCACACACCCCATGAATACAATGGGACAGCAGTGTTCGAAATACCCATTACACAAAGGTTGCATAAGAAAAATTTATACAATTTCAGAATCTGCAATTTTGCAGATTGAAAAAATAGGCTCCTGATTCAATAACTTCCGCAAAACTAAAACATAAGCTGAAACTGAACAAGGTCCAGACCCCATTCGCTGACTGAAGCACCATCCTTCTCTTTGTGCCACCCTGTTTCATTATTCCAATATTTTCCCGGTGAAATATATTTCCTCGTTGTTCGCTTTATCTTTGGCCGAGCGGCGTGGTTTGAGCCAAAACTATCGGTAAAGCAGTGAAAAAATGATTCGTTTTGAGAAGAAATGTTACACATGAAAATAACAGTTATGACTTATTTCATTCTACATATCAGTTTTGAGGTCGTAAAATCGTAACATTTCTGGCTGTCATGTGGTGCCTTGGCCTGTTTTTTTTTATTTCGCCCTGTCGCTTTATACTTTTCCTGAAAAAAATCTGAGAAACAACAAATTAAATTGGTGTGGCCTTAAGTATGTATGAATTCTGGAAATATCTGAGAAAAATGATACTGGTAAATGTAAATTGAACGCCAAGTCTTGGTACATAATGCATATAGCATCTATATGAGTCAGGGCTGCCTGTACAATGTACATGTATATAGTACTGACACACAGGGTTTGTTTGCTAAATGGGCAGGGTTTGCTCAGTCTGTAAATAGTTCATGTTTCAGGCCTGGGCCAGTTCAGGGAGTCGGCAGCAAAGTAACATGTTATACATGACATGATGGCATGCACAGTTCATCCCTCTAACTCCAAGCACACTTGCACAGAGCCAATATGTACCATTGTATTAATTATATTACATCTCAGAGAATCAGAAGCCCTGATAATTGCTCTGAAAATGTAGACTGGGTGCCAGACTGTTTCTAGGGCACCAAGGATGACATGCCCCCAAGGAAATTTTACCACTGCCCTCAGTGATCAGGTCCCAGGCTGGCTGGTAACTCTGGCCTAGTGTCTTATGGGTCTTGCACCTTCACTTGCGCAGCAGCAATGTTCGCATGTCCGCGTGTACTCCCTAGCGTGGGGCAGTATGGGGACCTCCGGACCGTCACACAGCTACAGTGCGGCCGGGAACGCAAAATACATGATCGTCCTAGCAAAGTCGTCCCGTAGGCTAACGTTTCTACTAGGCAAGCATCATTCGCAAATAACACACACACACAGGCTCAAAATGGCCTGGTCACTACTCGCAGGTGTACGATCAAGGGCAAACATAGAAAACAAAACATATTGTGCAACAACAACACCACAAAAGTTCATAGGGTCTCAGTCTCATAGGTCTTAAAGGCAATGCAATTTCAGGGCAGCAAAATTGAAATATGCTGAACAAGAGTTCCACGATCTCATACCTTCGCCAAAAGATGTTAACCCTTGCGGGTGACGAATTCTACAATTTTAATCATTGATTTTGTAAATAAGAGCCTCATTTGCATGGATTATATCAGTTGATCATATTCTCCACCCAATGACAGCCTTATCATAACAAAAAGGCTATTATAGCACTTCCTCATAAATTATGCAAATGGTGTCATGATTTGAATAAATTATGCTTATTAATGTTCACCTTCACTTAACTTCCAAATGTGGCAAGTATGAAATTCGGGGTGCAGCAGTTACAACTATGGAATTATAAGAATTTGCCATTAATTATGCAAATTAGGTCCTCATTTACATAATCTATATCCTCAGATGTTTTTCTCGTTCTCAAGTAGATGTCACAACTGTTTCATAGTTCTATTATCGAACAAATCAGATTTATAGAATTTCCTCATTAATTATGCAAATTAGCTCCTGATTTGCATAATTGCCATCTGATTATGTCAAGCATCACTTCAACTACCTACATACCAAAAATCACGACAATACGTCAACCGGTTCTTAAGTTATCGTCCTTCAAATTTTTTTCAACAAATGCTCCTGCAGTTCCAGAACAAGGCGCTAGGGGACCCAAACTCATGTCACTTCTTCCCTACCCCAAGAGCTATCTACCAACCAAAATTCGTGACCCTAGCATGTCCAGAACATGAGATATCAAAACCGGAAGTTCAGCTGCAGTACCTAGGAAAGCCGCCAGGGGGCCCAAAATCTAATCATTTCTAGGTCTAATGAAGTCCTACCTACCTACCAAGTTTCATTCCAATCCATCCACTGCTTCTTGAGTTATCTTGCTAAACCACACACACACACACAAACACACACACACACAGACAAACGCTACTGAAAACATAACCTTCTTGGCGAAGGTAATAAGGCATTCTTTGTGATGTTGACACATACTGCTTCACATTAGCACATTTGAGTCAGTATTTCATAATTTGGTCTTTTCAAACTGAAGAAACAAGTCCCAAGATCTAGTAGAGGGATAAATCTCTTTGAGTACTCTAGCGGACAAGAGAGTACTAAGAGAGTACTCATCACAAAGGACAAGACCAAAAGAGAGCTGGAAGAGCTCTGTCCCCACAAGAAGAGACTCCAAAGAGAACTGCTGTAGATTCCTTCTTGACACCTACAATGTAAGGTTGGACCCCCTCAGATACCATCAATTGTTTTGAACAATAGATAATTAAATGGGGATTAGTGTCTAACCCTAACAATGACATAAAAACAACATCACAGCAGCCATGTTTTCACAGGTAATTTTGAAAGAGACTTTTCAAAAAATGGGAAATTTACGTAACAAAACAGTCGTAAAAAAGAGACTTGTAAGAGCTTGCAAGAGATCTGAGATAGAATTTGGGAGAACAATGCCTAATCCAAAGAGAACTGCTGAGTACTCAATTGTCTGCTAGAGTACTCAGAGAGATTTATCCCTCTACTAGATGAGTGTTTTATTTTCTGGGTGGTACCCTAAAAATCAACCAAGGGCCCATCCAGTAACCATTTTCCGTCAGAATTTTGGCTCCATGAGGGTCATAGTGTGGTTTCAACTCAGTATAAATGACTAGAATATTGGCTTTGAAAAATCTGGCTTCCAAGCCCTAAAAACTGCACTGGATGCCTTTACAACAGTCGAACCGCAGACCGCTATGTGCATCGGTTCTGCGCAGCTCTCTCTAAGATCTCGTTTAAATCTCGCGCTTCTTTTCCAAGGTAATGTGATCCGCGAGAATCCGCGAGAGTTTGCTACTGTTTACTGTTTCGCTTGTAACTTCGCTTTGCGTAAATGTTTCCTTGTCATACGTTAATGTGAGATGTAAGAAGGGGCCGGCGTCACGCTAAATGTCGTAGATTACTAGATGTACATTACCGGTGGTGTTTGTTGGAGAAACGAGGTTTCAAAGTTGACCGTGTTTGATGGAGATGATTCCACTCGAGATAGGTACCCTTTAGTTTTTTGGGGGGCAAACCCGTTTGCCCTATTTCATCGTCGATTTGGTGTATTGTTTAATAAAGTATAGACCCTCCCTCATCTATCGTGTGTTGTTTCTTTTGGGATCCTGTAGTTGTTACAATATAGTAACCGATAGTAAGTTGGGCTCATTCAGTTGAATTCTCGACGATGTTTGTTCGAATCGCAAGCTTTTGCAACTAGTTCTAACCAATACACCTGTAATGTCAGATATGGCTGAAATATAGTTTTGAAATACTTAGTTTTGAAGTTGCACAATGTGTATTTCAGCTCGACATTGAGAAAAAGTGTAATTTCTTTACAGTTTCTTTGCCTTTAAAAATGTTCTGTTAAAAGTTATATACAACAAAAATGAAAGTGAAAGAATATCGACCAAATAGTATGCTTCGAAACGATACCCACTTTACGGATGAAAACAGAAGAGAAGGAATTTGGGCATGAACAAATACAAATGTACAAGAAGAGGTTGATTTTTCATGACCTAATTTTTGAAGATATCGGACACTATGACCTGTTACTGTAAATATACAAACATCGGGCATATGTGCTGACATTGGTATAGTTGCACATGAATCCCACTTTCTCTAGCATCTTCATGATATAAGTCTGACTTGGAATGGGTTTCGTAAAGTCTGTTTGTAATGAAAAAACTTGATTCCTTCTTTTCATGAACTTTCGCAAACAGCGGTTGAAAGTTGCAACATTGTTGGCGGCGCGAAAAATGGAACGCGCTGCCTTGGTTCCATGGATCGAACGCAAGAGTTCGAAACCGATTGACTTCATATTTGACGATTTTTGAATGGTCAGAACCTTGTATTAAATTCCTCTTTTTGTATATACTTGAATGGTATCATACCACTTATTATATTGCATGTGGTAGCCACATTCTTACAGTTTCTCATACCAAGAAACGAATCTTATGACATTACGCGAAATGTATCAAAATGTAGCGGAAACTCAGGATGGTGTGTGTCAGTAGCTTACAACTGGGCTAAAAGTTGACCACCACGATGTGCGCATCGTCACAGTTTTTTTGGGGGCAAACCCGTTTGCCATAAAATTTACCAGGGGTCTTTGGCATCAATGTAAAGGTGAAGAAGTGGGCTATCACACTGTGGTATTAGCTAATGGGATCCAGTTGAACAGCAAAAAAGACAAGCACAAATAAAGTGACCAAAAATTGCTAATGTTTGGAAGGCCGTAGCGCTAGCTGTTATTTTGCAATGCACGAAATATCTACCTGGTTGTACACGGCAAAGCCTGCAGATATGAAAAAGTATAAACATTATGTAGGTCTGAGGTATTTTTGTTACACTATAGGCAGTTGTTTACACCCATGCAACGGGGTCAAATCGTGACCCGGCAAATGCCGTATCGTAGAGAATAACGCGTTCTACGGTGACCTGCGGTTCGACTGACAAGGTCTGTGGGTACTAAGAGTCCGCAGCAAAGATCAAAGGTCAAAACATCATCCAGACTGAAAACAGAACTCTCCATATGATGATGCAGTGTAATAATTACACAGTCTCCATGAAATGCTGCGTTCTGTTTTCAGACTGGATGATGTTTTGGTGTATATCACTTACATGAGATTTTAAAAGACAAGTCTACTCTAAAGCCAGTGTTAACTCTACATACTATAGATAATACAACAGTAATAATATACAGTTGCTAATTATAACAGAGCCAAAAGGTCTTGGGATGGGAGATTTTTCTGCCCATATTTGTTAAGGAGATGTATGAAATAGGGGATTGGGCTATTGCTGTATCAATTTTGTTTTCTAAAGCGGGAAAATGAACTGAGACTTCAACAAAAATGTAGCGAATTTCAAACTTAGGTCTTCCCTCCTTACTGGAGGCTGAAAATTATCCGTAGTGCACGTATTTGTATACGGTCAATCAGCCTGGTTTAAATTTGTTTTGCCGTAATGCTGGAGGTCCAAACGGGAGCTGCATATTCTAAAATAGGAGGTATATAGGTTTGATAAAAGGCACTGAGATGGTATGAGGGGAGCCCAAAACATTTCTCATCAATTTCTTTTAGTAAGTCGAGTCGAGAACTAGGTTTGCTTATAATGGATTCAACGTGTGCTTGTCCAATTTCAAATTATGGGATAGCCATAGACCAAGAATGTAACCATCATTGGTATATTACAGGGGCCTACCATTGACAGAAATTAAAGGAAACCATCATTAGCTTACATTTGTCAGCATTCAAAATCAGATCATTTTTGCTTGCCCAGACGTTCAATAATATTGATCAAGCTATGGTTGGATAAAGCATTATAATATGGGTTCATAGCAGTCTACTCTCACAAATAGAAAGGTCGACAACATATTTATAGTGATCTAAACTGTTGACTTGGAGGGCATCATTCACGTAAATCAGAAAAAGGATGGGACCTAATTTTGTACCTTGCAGGACTCCAGGTGAAATTGCTTTACATGGTGAGGTTTTACCAGGGCAGACACCACATTTGCGTTGCGCAGTAGAGGCTAATACCTTTGAAAATCCTTTTTTTTCTCTTGAAAGTTTTGGTCCATTTTGGGGATTTTTGGACTGGAAGGCACAGGTAGGGCCTAAACTTTCCAACATTGGTCAAGTTTTGTTTATTTCACCAGTTTAGTGGGCGTTGTGAGAGATGTGAGTGGTTAGGTCTTGTCTGGCCAGGCGGATGGATACCATGGAAAATGTAGGTCAAAGTTGAGGTTTTGTTACTATCATCAGCTGTGGCGGGAATTTGAGCTGGTCGACCCCCTGTTTCCTTTCTATGTGGGAATCAGACCCTTGTGGCTACCTGGTGCAGAAAATTTTTTTAGATTGAAGTATGGGCAAGTACTTTCATGAGGACTTCTAATAGTGTATTTAACGGTGCACACACCAGTTCTTCCGCGACAGGGGTCCACAATAGTCCGTGGTAAAAAAGTGACGAAAGGGTTTTGAGGGTCCAAGTTTGAGGTGACATAATAAATTCTCATAAACTGCCATGAAATATCATTAAACATTAACATGGCTGAAGAGTGTAAGAAATGGTGATTTTGGGGTAAAAATTTCTTTTGGCTCCGAACCTTACTTCCGGGTATCCTTGCGCGCCAAGTGTAATCCGCCCGTTTGACCTAGATTTTGCTCTGCGCCTTCCTAGTAGCGGATTTGCAACCCCTCGCGCTGTGGACGATTAAAAAAATTACAGTGCTAGAATTTTCTTTATAATTTACTCGGGTATAGTCAAGGTTTGGGTCTTTCTGCCAGCATCAGTCATTTCTGCCGGAAAATTATTTTCTATGGGATTATCCTACGTGAAAATTCGCAATTTTGTGCATTCATTTTGGAGTGAAAATAATGTTTTTTCCGTTGATTTTACAAAACTTAAAAAGGTTGAAGAAACCAAACTCAGCTGGTCTTGTAGCTGAAGGGATATCCTTTCGTCCCATATACAGTTATTCTCCTTCCAAACTACTCTACGGCAGAGACGGTCGCTAGATTTGAGGGTGTGCAGCTTCGAATAGAAACGCCAAATAAACTGGGGTGTGCCCCCTTAAGCATGTGTTCCTATGGGCAAATCTAATAGTACTGTCTGCCCACCATGATATCGGACACACTGTGAACAGTCGGAGATGCATGGAAGTTGCATAGCCAAGGCATATCTCACCTAAGTAACCCGCATTCTAACATTTTATTGATGAATTTTGTGTGTTAAATCCTGGAAGACTGTTTGGACATTTTTTGGCATTTCAGCATTAAGAAACTAGAGTTCCACGATCTCATACCTTCGCCAAATGATGTTAGCTTTTATGAATAAGAACTTATATACAATGTATTAATCCCCCTGATTATGCAAATAGGATCCGCAATTGCATGAATTATATCTGTTGATCATAATCTCCACCAACAGTCTTATTTTAACAAAGAATGCCATTATAGCATTTCCTCATATACTATGCAAATGAGGTCCTTATTTGAATAAGTTATGTTAAATTATGTTTACCTTCACTAAACTCCAAACACCCCAAGTATAAAATTCCAGGCAGTTATCACTATGCAATTATAACATTTTTCTCATTAATTATGCAAATTAAGTCTTCATTTGCATAATCGATATCTGCCTGTGTTTCTCTCGTTGTTAATAACATATGTCGCAAGCTTGAACTTCCTATCATGGAATGCAGCTGATTAATAGAATTTCCTCATTAATTATGCAAATTACATCCATATTTGCATAATTGTAATATCATTATGTCAAGCATTACTCAAGCTACCTACATACCAAAAATCATGATGATCCATCAATCGGTTCTTGAGTTATCCTCCTTTAAACATTTGTCCTTTAAACCCCCCTGCAGTTCTAGAGCAAGAAACTAGGGGGCCCAAACTCATGTCATGTCTTCCCCAGCACAAGAGCTACCTGCCATCCAAATTTCGTCACCCTAGCATGTCTGGATCATGAGATATCAAAACCGGAAGTTCAGCTGCAGTACCATGACAAGCCGCCAGGGGGCCCAAAATCAAATCAGTTCGAGCTCTCATCAAGACCTACCCACCTACCAAATATCAAGATAATCCATCTAAGCTTTCTCGAGTTATGCTGTTGACAGACACACAGACACACACACAGACACACGGCCAGGAAAACATAACCTTCTCCAATTCTTGGCGAAGGTAATAAAGAAGTCATGACATCATGGTAGTCAAATAATGCACAGTTGACATACCTGTACTGTATACAATGTATATGGCTGCCAAACTGGTTGGGGTCAAGAACTTTAATTTAGTAACATCAGACTCATTTTGCTACTAAGTAATTTTTATAGATGACATCAGCGAAAAAAAAAACAAGAAATTTTGTTGGCCTCTGACAGTGGTCAACATGGCAAAAAATGGGCAAAGATGTTTGTTGCCATGTCAGAACGTGTATGGTAGATAACCATGAAGAGAGGAGACAAGAAAAGGCTTGATTCAATGTTGTTTTTTTTTACTTTGATGCAGTGATATGTGGTGATGGCTGTGTATATGTGATGTTCCCACTGAATCAAAACCATCTGTACAATAATTGAGTCAACATTTGAAAATGTAGGAACCCTGTTTTTTTCGGCCTGCCTTGTTTTTTTTCGCCTGCTCGCATTGGATTTGGAATCTGTGGAGGATGTCATCCATAAAATTTACTTGCTGTGGCCTAATGATTCCAGGAAGTATTATCCATGGTGTCTTTTTCGGGATTGGAGAAATAAAGGCCTGCTTCCATATTGTACAGGGACAATACCTTCCTCAAGGAACGAGTTGGAAATATGAGTAAGAACTTCAGCAAAGCATTTGACAATTTTAGGAGACAGGTCATCGGGACCACTGGTTTTATTCGTCTTAAGTCTCTCAAATCCAAGATTTTTTAAATTTCCCATTAAAAAATGGGGGCTTTTAGGGTGATGAGAGGTAATTCATTCACAATTGCAGAGAAATGGAATAGCCTATAACATTTGTTAGTCTCCTTGGAGTAGAATGTGATCAACTGTTCTGATGAATATCTTATTTGCATAAGGCCACACCAATTTAATTTCTTGGTTAACGGATTTTTCTAGAAAAACAATGGAGCGGGCGGGCGAAAAAATAAAAAAATAAAAACAGGCCTAGGCATCCTATTATGGCCCAAAATGGTACAATAGGAGCCATGAATTCAACACACCAGGCTGGTTCAAAATTTAAACAATGAATTTTGAACTTTTAATGATACCACTGCATTGAAAGATGGACTAACTGTACACATGTAACAACTAGGAGGAAAAGGACTGTTTTCAACTGTTCAGGGCAACATATGAGCATTTTTCATTTTTCTGGTTTTGTTGAAATTTTTTCCCTTTCCAGTTCTTTATTGGGTATTTCTACAGGCTATAACAGCGGATAAAGCAAACTTGCTTTGCACCGCCGTGCATACCGGCAAAAAATTAGTTGCACGACACCAAATTTACTTGCACCAAGTTGCACACAGAGGGGTATTTCGACCCCTGAACTACTGTACGGGCCTTTACTTGGATTTTAAACATCAGTGCCTATACATTCTTGATGAGAGATGATGAGAGAATGCTGTGTATTTTTCAGATGTATGCTGAGATGAAGTCCAGCCACATTGCTCATTCCTTTAAGAAGGCTGTGGCTACTAAACAGGGCATAGTGAAGAAAGGCGGCATGTCTGGAGTGTCTGTGGAGGGGACCACACATTCCTATTCAGAAGAGGAGAAAACAGCCTTTGCAGACTGGATCAACAGTAACCTGGCAGATGATGAGGACTGTAAGCCCTACCTGGACATTGATGTCAACTCAGATGAGCTGTGGACCAAACTACAAGATGGCATCCTCCTCTGGTCAGTCAATATCTGGTTATCATTATATCAAGTTTGAAGCTGATAAAGATCCCATCACATTTTCCATACTACTAGCAATCTTTTCTCTCCTCCTGTCCTAAAGAGTCCAGAAAAGAAATTCTCTCCACCCTCTGTGTATGTGCTTGAATGTGTATATTTCTTGTAGGTTCCTATTAAAGTTTTGTTGTGCTAAACTTACTGTTTCTTTTCTGTGCCCATTTCATATACAATTTAGAAATGAGGTCTGTGTGTTTGATGTTGACCGTACATGCATATGTCGGCCCAGGCCCTTCCCCCTAAAAACATCATGTGCTAAAACCCTTGAATGTGTAATTTTACATTATTAAATTGAGCTTAGTTGAGCAGCAAAATTGCCCCTCAAAATGCAGGTGATGTTGGCATGTACATGTAAGAAAATACAGCAAACAAAATTAAGATGACGGATAGGAAAAAATCAGGCTAGGTACATGTAGAATATCTTCACCTTGTCCCATCCTCGTCTGGAGGGTCGGGGATTGTGGTAGCGTGCAGCACAAGCCTTCTCCATCCTTCTCTGTCCTTGGCCATATGCGTGCAGTCAGCCAGGGACCTGTCATCTACCCATCTCCTACGCTGCCTCCCTCTACTCCTGCCACAGATCCGTCCTTGCAGGATGTGGGTTGAGATATTCTGTGCTCTCATCACATGTCCGAAATACAGCTTAGTTTCCTGCTTTTAATCGTGTAGGAGTGATCTTTCAATCCCCAACTCTTCAAACAGATGTGCATGTTTAAGTTGTACGGTGTTCTGTCCAGCTTACTCTCAGCAGCTTCCTGTAGCACTTCATCTCGAAGGCCTCGATTTTCTGTGTGTCTTTCGCATGGAGTGTCCATGCTTCACCTGCTCCAGCTGTACCCCCTGACAGAAGATCCTCAGTACTGTGGGTTGCTTAGTTGCTGCCATGACCTTGGTCTTCTTGGTGCTCATCTCCAACCTGTACTGTAGAGACACAGTGTTGACTAGGTCCAGCAGCTCCTGAAGTCTCTCAGGTGATGTTGCAATCAGGGCGATGTCGTCAGCAAACCGTAGATTGTTGACAGCCCTCCCACTGATGTTCACACTGATCCACGAGAGTTCCCCAGCAGACTCTCTCATCACTGCTGCCGAGTAGAAGTTGAAGCAGATCGGTGAGACCAGACATCCCTGACGCACACCTTTCGTGACTTGGAACCAGTCAGTTAACTCGTCCTCCACTCTGACCGCTGCCTGTTGTTGTCTGTACAACTGTTGTAGTGAGTTGACTATGCATCTGGACACGCCTGTATTCTCCAGGATCGTCCACACTGTTCTATGCCTTACAGAATCGAAAGCCTTTTTTAGTCAATCAATGCCATAAAAAGCTTTACATTACTGTCACATGCTTTTTCCATTAGGATCCTGACGTTGAATATTTAGTCCCTGGTTCCCACGTTCTTCCCCCATCTGTTCCTCTGCAAATTCCTGGTCTGCCACCTTTTCCATGCGGTTCCGAAGAATACGCAGAAGGATCTTGCTGGTGTGGGAGATCAAGGCGATGGTGCGATACTCTGAACAGTCAGTTCCTGGTTTCTTGGGGATGGTGATGAACACTGACCGTACCCAGTCTGTGGGCCAGTCACCAGTCTGCAGGATCTTGTAACAGAGGCAGCACAGGGCTGTTGTTACTGCTGTGTTGCCAGTCTTCAAGAGTTCTCCATATAGGACATCTACACCGGCAGCTTTGTTCTTTGGGAGGCGCTTGATTGCGTGTTCCACTTCAGCTTCCAGGATTTCTGGGAAAGACTAGTCTCCTGATGCCTTACTGAGTGTGTCCTGTTGGTCATCAGTGTCAGAGTGTGGTGTGTTAACGTTGTCAATGTACAGCTGTTCGCAGTACTGCTTCCAGCGCTGTAGGATGCTTTGGAGATCAGTGAGCACTCGGTTGTTTTTGCTCCTGATGTTCCTCTGCTTGGGTTGGAACCCTCTCCTCAACTTCTTGATGATGCTGTAATAAGACTTCCTGAGTGAGCTGTTACCTCCGAGTCCTCGCTCCATCTCCGCTCACTGCTCCTCCAGCCACCTTGCTTTGTCCTTTCTTGCCTCACTTTGGACTCACTTGTACACCTCCCTGTAGATCAGCTTCCCACTTTCAGTGTTCCGGCGTGCTTTCAGCTCACACTTCTGTCTATAGTGTCTCTTGTGAGATCCATGGGTGGTTTGCTTTCCTACAGGTGCTTTTCCCAGCACTTTCTCTGCTTATTTATGTATTTATTAAGTTTTACCACGTACATTATACACTGTGGATGGCATGGCGAAACAGGTGTTTCTGACATGAAACACCTTTTCAAAGCCGCCATACCAATAAAATGACAAAACAATACATTAAAAGTAATCAAATCACATAATACAATTTGAGAAACAAATGAACTACAAGGCAAGTCAACTTATTAACATTGTGAGAGTTTTTGATTCGAGACAACAGATAACGACAGTTATATAGCCAGCAGTGATATCACAGTTAGCACGGTCTTGTAGCCAGACAAGTAACGCAACCACAAGATAACTGCCACGTACAGGGTTGCTCTAAACTGTAAGTTTGGCAAAATCTGTTGTACATAAAAGAGGAGAGTTTCCTTTCAAAGGCAACCACATCAGTTAGGATTGAAGCCCTAATTCCTAACCCTCTAGTATCTGCATCAAGCTTGTTCCAAATCGTTGTAACACGTGGTATAAACGAAGATGCAAAAGAGGATGATTTTACTCTTGTTGGAACTAGCATGTGTGCCCTAGAGCTGTGGGGTGTTCTTGAAGAGAAGTCAGCCAGCCTCGCAACATCTGCTGCAGCTTTAATGGCCTCTGTAAAGGACTCAAGAGAACTCATCTTCCTGTAGTAGGTTTAGGGCCTCTAATTTGTTGCACACTTCAATGTTTTAGGTTTCCTGGACTGTTGGTGAGTCTAGTGCATCCAGATTAAGGTGGAACATGTAGAACACTGATGATAAAAAAGGACCAAAAATAAATATAAAAGCATGTCGGTCTAAACCAATACCACATACAGTACCAACAAACACTGGTTCATGTTTATAGCATGCATCAGCTATCCCAATTGGATGCCGTCGCCCTAACCTGATGCTCAAATCTGGCCTGCTTTGCGCTGTTGTCTTATGAAACGGGATTTGTTTTATTTTTACCATGTGTATATAATACCTGTAGGGGGAGAGCCATGAACAAAATTTTTGAGGTGTGGGGGAGGGCCATGGAAAAAAAACTGAACTGACAGCACACCAGACCCACCCACCCCCTGATAAATATCATACAGTCCCTTAGTGTCTCCCCAGAAGTTTAAGGGGAGAACCTCGACCATTTTGCGATTTCCAGACACATAGAAACCATTTCCTGCAACTTCAGGTACAGTAGATAAGGCAAAAATCTCCAAACCTGTTCAATTAGCCTCCGGGCACAAATTTGCACTAAACTTTTCATATAATACTGCTGAAGAAGTTCCCAAATTATCTTTTTTGTACAATATGTTAGCCGTAATATCTCCTTCCTCTTCAAATTATGCTACCAGTACAAGCTCACCAGCTCTTTCCATCATTAAATGTATTTCTTATCATGGAAGTTCATCTGTGTTGGTAGTAATCATAGTGCGATGCTACACTTAATTCCAACACAAAGATGCATACATGATGTAGAGATCAAAATTGTCACTTTCATCGGGAGAAGTAATGACCAATCACTTACAAACGAAAAATCTGTGAGCGTTACGGAAACGTGACCGTATTCATACGAGACACGACGGCTATGTGCCAGGCAGTAGATCCACCATCTCTGTTAAGTGATGGCTGGAGTGCCTTGATATATATGTGTGATCTCTATGTACCCTTGTGTTGGAATAAAGTTGAGCATTGTACTATAAAAGTATTTCTTATTTGTTTTGTAGCAAAATGATCAACCTGTCGTGCCCAGACACCATTGATGAGCGTGCAATCAACAAGGCCAAACTGAACCACTACAAGATCACCGAGAACCTGAACCTGGCTCTGAACTCTGCCAGTGCCATCGGCTGTAACATCGTGAACATCGGAGCTGATGACCTGAAGGAGGGCAAGCCTCACCTGGTGCTGGGTCTGCTGTGGCAGATCATCCGCATCGGTCTGTTCGCTCAGATCGACCTGCAGCATAACCCAGGTCAGAACAAGTAAAATCTGAGATTTTATACCTTTTTATTGTATATTTTATATGTTGTTTGTTATGTACAGTTGATGGTGTTGAATTTTGTGCACAACAACAATTGTTGCGCGCCGCAGGACTAGGGTTTTAAACAAAGAATTTATTGAGACCAGACACCCCTCTGTGCGAGGGGTCATATAGGTGGACCAGACCGAGAATATGTTCAACACGCCAAAGGTCAACGGTCGCGACCATTTTCAGGCTCAAAGGGGTGTTCTGGGGCCACCAAAAGGCACCATTTTCACGCCTGAAAACACATATAAAACAAAAACAAAAAAAGTGCATCATCTACAGCCCAATAGCAAAGCATACACCGAGTCCCCAAAAAATCCGTCCATCCAAACGCGAGAAACAGCTGCGAACATGAAAATCTAAATCTCTCACAAAACCCTTCCGCGGAAGGATGTCTCCTCCCCCGGAGGTAACAATGGCCAGGCACACAAGGACTTCATGTATGAGGGGGACCGATGGTCTGTGTGTGAAAAATTTGTGTCTGAAAATTTGCACAGTCATGAATATGTCTGAAAAAATGCAGTACCAAATTCTTAGGCAGAAAAATCTATGATTTTCCATCTACAATATGAAATTTTTGTTTTAGGTCCCTTGGGAATAGGTACATTTGAATTGTAAAAAATGGAACAATGTAGGTGTAAATGTTTTGTATTATAAATTGTAACAACTTAAGCTTGATTTAATATTTTCTTAAGCAGGTTCTTTCAATAGAAATTTCAGCAGTTTGTACATAACGTAACCTTTGAAAATTAAGAATAAAAAATTGAAGAAAAAAACAAGCCTATTTTACTATGTAGACTTAGTGAAGAATGTTACAATTTGATACTCAATTCAATTGACTTTTTATTTTAAAAAAATTTTAATTTTTAAAAAAGTCTAAAACAGCAAAATGTTCTTTAATACGTCAGGAATCAGATTGCAAGTTTGTCATACGCACATTCTTCACTCTCACAAAACCCCAGTCCTTGGAGTAGAGTAAGGAAACAGTCACAGTTTTTAAAGGTTTGATGGAAAAACGGCACATTATATGCCTACTTGGCATCCCAAGAAGGACAAGCTTGTTTCTGAACATTTGCGACATGCCAAATCAATCTAAATGTTCCAGTTCTGACTGAAGTCAGTTGTTACAAGAATAATAGTTGCACAATAATACTTCAAAATGTGGTTGAAGTGCTTGTTATTAAATTGATCATTTTTTTTCTTGAATACCAAAAAATGATTAAATTTTGACTTTGACCACACCAATTTAATTTCTTGGTTAACGGATTTATCTAGAAAAATAATGGAGCGGGCGGGCGAAAAAAATAAATAAATAAAAACAGGCCTAGGCATCCTATTATGGCCTAAAGTGGTACGATAGGAGCCATGAAGTCAACACACCAGGCTGGTTCAAAATTTAAACAATGAATTTTGAACTTTTAATGATACCATTGCAATGAAAGATGGAATAACTGTAACAACTAGGATGAAAAGGACTTTTAAACTGTTCAGGGCATTTTGCAGTTGATTCTGAATTTTTATTTTTAGTTGCAAATCAGGAAAAAATGAAGCGGGTGAATCCTTTAACCAAAAAATTAAATTGGTGTGGCCTAAAGTGTAAAATGTGTGTTGCCTTGTTGACATGAGTGTTTCTGTTGTGACATGTTTGTTGTGTTTCAGGACTTGTCCAGCTGCTCCAGGAGGGGGAGGATATGGAAGACTTACTGAAACTGTCCCCAGAAGAACTGCTGCTGCGCTGGGTCAACTATCACCTGGAGAAGGCCGGCCATCCCAAAAGGATCAGCAACTTTGGAGCTGACATTAAGGTAGGGAGTGTAAGCATTTCTGGCTGGTCTCTTTCCCAGCACTGTCCAAAATTCATCACTCCACATTTATATAATTATCTGTACCAATAGTTAACTGATTATGATTCTTCTTCATGGTCCTACGAGACCGAAATGCCTACTAGTTAACTAGACCTGCCATATTGGTTACTCCCTAAACTTGTCTATCTAATACTGTCCCTTCACATTTGGAGTTCTAACAGAAAGTTGGCCCTATTGCAGGACTCCGAAGCGTACACCTATCTGCTGAATCAAATTGCCCCACCTGACAGAGGAGTTGACCTTGGACCTATGAATGAGAACGACCTTGAAGAGCGTGCAGAACTCATGCTGCAGAATGCAGACAAACTGGACTGCAGGTAAGTCTGTAGACCAGGCTAGACACCTAGCTTCAGTGTACAGTGAACCAGTAACACCTAGCTTCAGTGTACAGTGAACCAGTAACACCTAGCGTCAGTGTACAGTGAACCAGTAACACCTAGCTTCAGTGTACAGTGAACCAGTAACACCTAGCTTCAGTGTACAGTGAACCAGTAACACCTAGCTTCAGTCAACAGTGAACCAGTAACACCTAGCTTCAGTGTACAGTGAACCAGTAACACCTAGCTTCAGTGTACAGTGAACCAGTAACACCTAGCTTCAGTGTACAATGATGGTCACAGAAACATCAGCTCTTAAAAATAGGTTGTTGTGAATGTACAAAGTCACAATCGTAATTACGCCATGTGTATGTTTTGGCTCAATTACAATTACTCAATTAAGTTTACGATGGTTGTACTGTGCTGTCACTTCTAGGACTACCAAACTAGTTTCACTTCTACAAGTACACTCAAGGCTACCACATCTATTTTTGGGTGAAAAACTGTATAAAATCAATTTAACTAAATAGGAAATAAGGTTTAAGGGTGAAATCCGTTGTGTTGATGGAATTTTTCAGCCTGTTTTATGTATGCCTACATGGCGATGATGACAATAAGTTACTGTAAATACATGTATCTGTTATTCAGTATTTGCAAGGGCAATGGGCAACCAAGTTTTTACCTCCATGAAAAATGGAGGTATTGTTTTTGGCGTGTCTGTCTGTATGTCTGTGTGTCTGTGTGTGTGTCTGTCTGTGTGTGTTTCCACAACTTTGTGGTCAGCATAACTTCAGAACACTTTTATGGATTGCGATGATATTTGGTGTGCTGGTAAGTCTTGGAAAGACAAAGGTCAAGGTCAAATATGGGCCTCCTGGTGGATGACCTTGGTACTGCAGCAGAACTTCCGGTTTTTGTATCTTTTGTCCTGAACAAGCTATGGTCTTGACTTTTTGGTGATAGATAGCTTATCCTGTCAGCAATAAGTGGCGTAAGTTTGGTCCCCCTAGCAGCTTGTTCTGGAACTGCAGGTTAGTTTCTGGTAAAAACTTTCAAAGCCAATAAGTCCAGAACGTATTTTCATCATTTTTGGTGTGTAGGTACCTGAGAGACAGTTGTACATGATTAAATGCAAATGAGGACTTAATTTGCATAATTAATGAGGGAATTCTATAATTACAGTGTTTCATATAATGGTACTGCTGTACATGTAATCTATTTAATCTGTGGCAGGTGGAACATCAACAGATACCAATTATGCAAATGATGACCTAATTTGCATAATTAATGTGAAAATTGTGTGAATCCTTATTGGTGAATGATGGGAATTTTATACCTCGTAACATGTGTAAGTTACTTAAAGGTTTGCATCGCTATGCATATATTATGTTAATGTAGCGGTTATTTGCATAATTAATGAGGAAGCCCATATTTCATGGAGGTATGAGATCTCGGAACTCTTGGTTAAAATTATTTTTCCTTTTTTTCTTAACATATTTTGTACTCTGTCTACTGAAAGAGGATTCCCAACAATCATACACTAAGCACATTGCATTTGTTGGAAAGACATACATTTAGCCATTTTTACGATATGTTGTTACCAGTTGTTAAGTACTTATATACACACTGTTTACATACCTGCACACTATACTGTTCCCAATCTGCAATACATGTACATGTAAAACTTCATGGAGAATTGTTGCCTATGGACACTTGTAAGTTTTTGCTGTTGTTTAGAAATGGAGCTGGAATTTAGCTGGAATAAGTATATTTACTTATTCCAGCTTGTTTTTCTCTACCTGTCAGGGCCTTTGTGACACCTAAGGATGTTGTTCGAGGGAACTCCAAGCTGAATACAGCCTTCGTTGCCAACCTGTTCAACACTTGGCCAGCTCTGGACCTGCCAGAAGAGATGCCAGACATTGAAGGTAAGAAGGTAGAAATCCCAGGGTGCCACCCTACCGTAGTTTTTGTCTTGCATTTTTCACACATTAAGGTTTGGACGTAGTGTTGACCTAACCTTGGTTGGTTAAACCCTTGTTATAAACATGATTTACCTATGAAGGGATTTTTCTCTGCATTGATAGTGCCATAGGTTTGATAAAAAGTCTGCACAAATGTTTTGGATCATGATATGGAACAGTTGGGAGAGCACACCAGGTTCAGTCTTAGATAACCCGCAGACAAAATCAGTCAAGCAACGGAAAAAAACAGCTGACAAGGATTTTAAACATGTTAAAGATGGACTGATTCGTATCATATGCACCAGCTGGGCTGGAATCATAGAAAACTGCTCACTCTATCATTGAATAAAAAGTTATCTCTGATTTTTCTTTAAAATCCTCTAAAAATGCAGGAAATATCATTTCAGAAGGTTCATTTTTCAAAATTTTCCCATCGGGATCTCTGTTGGTAGAATAATTTAATTTAGCAATTCTACCAGACCGGAGTTTTTACCCTGACCTACATGTACATGACTGTACATGTACATGATGCAGCCATTGACACTGGGTATGTTTGAGGCATTGGGGAGGACTGAAATTTGCATCATTCTGTAAGCATACTAAGTATAGTTAGTACCTAATATGAGTTTCTTGGGAATGTTCGATATACAATTTAACACTTTCTGTGTTTTGTTTGTAACTGCTACACAGGAGTAAAGCATACATACATGTCAGGAGTTGTAATGAATAGGCTGAGTATGTTTACTTGTAGAATATGGCATGTCTCCTTGCCTGTGGTGACAAGTGTCTCCTACTTACATGTACCTCATCCTTTCCCTTCATAAGCTTTTCTTTCATGTTTGTTATTAACAGATTAGTTAAATCAAAATGCTTTTTTTTTTTCTACAAATATTCAAGTCTCAGACTGTTTGATTTTATTTGTAACATGATTGCAACTTGCAATGGCTGCATGACTGTGTACCTGTACATGTATGTCGGTCATAGCTGGCATGTCTGGTCCTCATACAACTTTCTCTTTGTAACGCAGGGCTAGAGGAGACGCGTGAAGAGAAGACATTCCGCAACTGGATGAACAGTTTAGGGGTCAGCCCGTATGTCAATCATCTCTACAATGACCTGATGGACGGCCTGATCCTGTTCCAGACGTACGACAAGGTACGTTTGTCTAGACTGTTTCTGAGCCAGGGAGGGCCTCCTAAAGCTTCGGTCACAACCCGCCGTACGTGCTTCTGCGTGCTGTCTACGTGCAAAAACGTGGGCAAACGTAGGGCATTCGTGCGTGGTGAGTACCACCTCCGTATGGAATCCTACGGATTTAGGAGCACGCAGACACGCCGTAGAACTTTAAGTGCATGTAAAACTTTTTCTACGTGCGGTCTGCGGATTCACCACCCGTACATGCAAGTACGAGCGACGCGCGTGTCCCGTACGTGCCACACGGAAGAAGCACGTGTGAGTACAAACTCCTTATGGTAAAGTTGCAATCGTACGTTGTAAGCACGTACAACTCACCACTTGCGCAACATACGATGCACGCAACCGCTCACGGCCAGGCATGGCATGCAGACCCAATGCTTACACCTTGCGAAACCATGCGAGTGACGTGCGTAGACGCCACTCCTTCCCCGCGTTTTGAGAAAAAGCTTAGCAGACTTAGCCTCCCAAAAAACGTACGGACAAAAAGCATGTACGGCGGGTTGTGACCGCAGCTTGATAAGTTAATGTAGCTCAGTAACTGTTCATCTGTAATGGTAGGAATTCAGTTGGACTGGAACATAAAAGTTATTCCTTTGTGTTTACAGTTTATATGTTCTCACTTCTGAACCTGAGCAATTGTTCACAGAAAAAGGCTCTGTTTAGGAGAATATATTTCCAAATAGGATAACTGAATTCTTTATCAATGTTGCAGACATACCAAAAGTAGCCAGAATGTTGTTGATACATGTATTTACAAATAACACTCCTCTAGTTATATGTACATTGTAAACAATGCAACTTTTGCAGGCTTTAGGGAAATTTTGTATATTATTGTTCCTCTCATAGATTTCCCCTTACCCATTTTCTCTACATGTATTGAACAACTTGAGATGACTGAAATCAAAGTAGGCTTATAGTATATATTATATTTATGTAATGTAGTAGTTACAATAGTCTCATATTGACTGCTACACGTTTGTCCAAAGCAACAATCTGGCTGGTATACTGAGTATGGAAAAACAGAGGTGTGGAAGTTTTTGTTTTGGCTTTTTTATCATTTAGATTCAATATTCAGAAACAGTACTCTACATCTCTGCCAAATACAGGTCAAGCAGGGAGTTGTTGACTGGGGCCGGGTCAACAAGAAGTTCAAGGCTCTTGGAGGGAACATGAAGAAGATGGAGAACTGTAACTATGCTATTGAGCTGGGCAAGAGCATGAAGTTCTCCTTGGTCGGTATCGGTGGCAAGGACATCTTTGATGGCAATGAGACATTGACACTGGGTATGTTTGAGACATTGACATTGGGTATGTTTGAGACATTGACATTGGGTATGTTTGACACATTGACACTGGGTATGTTTGAGACATTGACACTGGGTATGTTTGAGACATTGACACTGGGTATGTTTGAGACATTGACATTGGGTATGTTTGAGACATTGACACTGGGTATGTTTGAGACATTGACATTGGGTATGTTTGAGACATTGACACTGGGTATGTTTGAGACATTGACACTGGGTATGTTTGAGACATTGACACTGGGTATGTTTGAGACATTGACATTGGGTATGTTTGACACATTGACACTGGGTATGTTTGACACATTGACACTGGGTATGTTTGACACATTGACACTGGGTATGTTTGAGACATATAGTGTTTTACTATAGTGTTTGCTCCCCAGTAATGAGCTACAACATGTAGTACTGAGCTGGTACCGACTAATTGAGGGAGGAATTCTCAACACTTGTGTTCGTCCTTGGAACCAAACGGCTATGATGTAACCTGGTTGGGTAAGAGGTGTATATTTAGTACATATATGTTTGTTGTGTTTGTTACAGCGGTCGTGTGGCCAGCTGATGCGTGCGTACACACTGGCCCTGCTGCAGAACCTGAAAGGATCAGAAGGACCAATCAAAGACAAGGAGATAGTTGACTGGGTCAACACCACTGTGAGTACATGTAGATCATTACAGCCTACTCCAATCTCACCTTTTTGTACCAGTTCTAGGCCAGTGTCACAAACTTTGTACCAGTTAGCGCCAGTTTCATCAACTTTGACCTGTATAGGCATCTCTTATTTTGTGTTGCAGGTGTTACTGTGTTGCAGGTGTTACTTTTGCAGGTGTTACTGTGTTGCAGGTGTTACTGTGTTGTAGGTGTTAGTATGTTGCAGGTGTTACTGTTTT
>NW_017803758.1:82195-89546 GCF_001625305.1 Branchiostoma belcheri | reverse complement strand
TACCTTGTATTACGCGTTACCATATTACCTGCTTGGAGATTACGTTTCTCGGTCATTTCAAGTTCCTATTCCATTGGCATCAATGTATATGTACAACAGGAAGTAAATTACGGCAAACTTGTTACATTGCCCTAATTGCAATGTGCATGATAGATAAGGTTTGCACACAGGTTTTTACCAATGTCTTTGTCAATGTCAATGTACAATTTCAAAGATGTACATCACGCAAGTGAGGTCAGTGCCCAGCCAAGCCTGTTTTTGCAGCATTACAGACTTTCATATACGGCTGTCATAAACATTTTTCTGACTAACTACAAAACGCGGTAGTAGATATCAACTTGCATGTTGGAACAGTAACTGGTCAGGTCATTTATCACCTTCACACACCGACCTGTCTGACATGACAAATTAACTGGTCATTTATCACCCTCACCACAATTTACAGCTGCAGAAACTGTTAAAAAGACCGTACCACTCTTTCCTCAATGCGGTGACCAATTGTTCTACTGTAGTGGCTCTAGCATATGGTAGTCTACATGTAAACTATGGTCTGTTTGTTCAAACACCTACCCAGACAAGCCCGTATCTGCGAAACTTGGGTTTGACAGCCTATCCCTCCCCTTACAGAATATACACACAGCAACAGGCTATTCTATGTACATTATGTATGGTTTTTGCGTATCGATCCAGAGCGCACGTAAACATATGTTTGGTTTAAAAAAAAATGTCCTGCTTTCTAAAAGTCAACCACCGCTTGACCGGGCATCTGAAATTTGCAGCGGCGAAGAAAAGGATCTCTTCGATAGATAATGAACACCGGTATCCAGTGATCTTTGTTCCTATTGACTAGTATGTCCTTTTATGTCTTACAGATAGATTTTTCCGGGATTCACTTGCTGAAACTTATAGAGTCCATTCCAAGTCATAGCGCGTTTTTTAAAATTATATTTGCAATATTTTCTCGTTGTTACAAAATGATTAAAAAATTTTGCAACGTTAAATATTATGAAATTAGTATAAAAATGTACTGAACTGAGATCTTAATTTCATTTTTTTTCTGGCGTTTTTGACCAGAGGAAAAAACGGGCGGACATTTTTATATGTTTCGGCGTTGTTTAATAGCACTGTGCGACAAAGATCCTTGAGTTTACAGACATTTTTTGTGAATGGGTACCTATTTTTTCATTTCAGAAATATGGGAGGATTGTACAAAAGAAAGCCCGCTATCCATGGCCGCGGCTCTTCCCTGCAGTCGGCCGAAGTTGGGTAGACGTCACAGGTCGACGTACACATGTGCTTCTGGCACCGAGTTACTGGTACCAATGATAATTGAATGAAGTTAGAATATGATCTAAACTGACAAAACCCCGCTTCTTTGCCTGGCGTCTAGGGGACGAACGATGTGCCTTTGTCGGGAAGTGCTTCGTTTATCAAGATATTAAAATTGAATACATGTTGAATATAGTTTGCAAAATATGCGACATTGTGTATGTTTGGACGTATATCTGTGGTTTATCACGTTAGATCACGTATTAAAGGCACTAGGAACCAAGGATTTTCTACAACCATGTTGCGTTTTAGGTCACTGACCGACCCTAGGGATTGTATCGCATATTTACCGGGGAGGGCTGGTACGTGGAGGGGAGGGGCACAAAAATCGGGGTTGAAAGGAAGGCCATGGAAAACACTTATGAATCCGTTGTACAATCCTATGTTTGAAAATGTGGAAGGCTTCCCGGAAATGCAAACTGCACCGAATACTAGTATAGTATCAGTCATCACCCCTACAATTCTAGTGGTATCAGCCCAACTCCCCATAACTCCGTTCGACACTGTCGAAGCTGTCAACTTGCTTTGAGAAGAGCCTCGAAAACAAAAGGATTTTGCTGAACTAAGGCGAAGCAACGTTCGAGCTGTTAGCTATGGATGTTGTAGAGAACACAATGTGACCGAAAGCCTGTGGGTTGAGGGATCGTACAAAAACTCAACGTGTAACATGTCGTTTTGATGGACGGGTAAAAATGGTCCAATCTGTCATCTTTGCTCATCTTTGACGCCCCCAAAAATGGCGTGTAGAGATATAGAAAGAGCTTGGAAGTTTGCACGGATCTCGAGAAAATCAGAGGAAATTTGCCGGCGGAGGCGATTAAATCGTTAAGATATTAACACCCGCCCGATGCGCGGGAGACGACGACCCAAGCTGGTGTTCTGGCATGGCAGGACGGGGCGGTAAAATACAGCTTGATCATGAAAGGCGGCCGACGTGACATAAAAAAAGCACTGGCTACATGTAAGTTTTGTTGACAGTACGATCACGCGTTGTTGGCCGAAGAAACTCTGGAGGCTATCGTAACACATTATTACGTCTACACGTATTTGTTGCATATTTCAAGATGATTGGCAAACAGTAACGTTCGTGTTACAGTAGTAAGGTTACACTCGAGGTAGTGAGTACAAGGACCGCGGCGTACCGTATCAAATGGGTGCTGTTGACTATTTTATCTGTTCGCCGTATTTGTTTAGATTTTGTAACGTGTTAAAACTGTTACTTTGCAAGAAGTGAGGCTTGCCCGTTCGATCTTGACAGGACATACTAGTATGCTAGTAAAACTAATAGTGTATGACGCGCCTCCTCAATAAATTGTAACGCTAAAACTCTTGAATGTGTAATTCCTCTTTAAAAGAGATGTCAAACAGCAAAGTGCTCCTCAACATTCAGAAAGTAACTTCCAGTGGGTCAACTACATGTAAATATAATTAAACATAATCTCGACACAATCTGACGGGAAACAAAAATTGAGTTGACGGACGGAAAAAAAAATCAAGCTGACTAGAACTCTGATTATGTCGGCTTAAACCGACAGTACATTTTAATACAGTACCGAGAAACGCCACGGCTAAAAATTTTCTCTAGATCACGAAATGATAAAAAATATTACAATCGGCGTCAAGTGTTGGTCTGCGTGGATCTTTGGTCACATTTTCGCCTAGATTTGCTACACAAATAACACCGTGAACCAGTGCTTGTAAACTTGCCCCATTTTCAATGTTAACTGAGAAGTTCCATCTGTATTCAACTTATTTTAATGCTAGTATAAACGCAAGAATCCATCCAACACGCTTCAGTGGTCGGTCGAGATGACAAGTGTTAGCCATGTTAGCAGCTGTCTTGAATTCTTTCCGAAGCCTCGCTAGATCTCATAAAATGCACGAGGGCCTAACTGATTTTGGACCCCTGGCGGCTTTCCTCGTACTGTAGCAGAAATTCTGGATTCTTTCTAAATTATATGTGTACGTGTATGAAAAGAACGATTTATCAACAACGGAATAGATAAACACAAAATCGTCGCCTGTGTTTTTTTAAAACATCATACTTGTTGCCGTTGCTGCTTTCGCGGTCAATGTAATATTGCAGATGCACCCGTACAATTACGAGGCGAATTGGAATGGTCCAGAAAAACGCGTTGTTTGGAATAGCAGTGGGGGGGTGGAACTTCATGCAGATACGGTGAGTTTCCGATAAGTGGTTCCAGATGTTTTTGCCCGTGCTTAAGAGATGGCAAGTTTTTTCGAAGATGTTCGCAGTCAAAATGCATTCTTCCGTACGTTGCATTTCTGTGTAATTTTGCATGTGGTGTGGCATTATGTCCGCGATGATGCACGTCTTTTTATTTTTACCGTAGCTGTTTTGATATTGGAGCTTATTTTTGAAACATCCCTATAAGGTCGTTGAAATGTTCTCGCCCGGGTATCTGACCGGCAGTAGTAACACTCGCGGTGCTGGCCAGTCGCGCTTAATAAGTAACAGGAGCGGTAAGACGGTGGGGCTGTCTTTACTAGTGAGGATCTGTTGGTAGCGCCTATAAACCCCCCACTGTTACAACACGACCATGATAGTCCGATCTTTATATGAATGCAATGATTGTGCGTGTGTAATTAAAATGAACTTGAAGCACAGTATCTGAGAGCAGTAATGGATTTAGGTCTTTTTATGGTTGTGACGCGCCCTCATTGTATTAACCGTTGCCTTATGTCTGCACAGTAGGTCTGGTGTTGACGCTTGGGATTACTTTTGTTGCAAAATATAAAACTTCACGGAGGATTGTCGCCTATGGCTTCTTGTTTGTGTTGATGACGAACAATTTGGGTATACAAGACCATGTTTAGATTTGCAGTGCATGGACCACAACTGGCGATCAGTAGTAAGCCTTTTAATGTCCCATTTTCAGACTACATTTAAAAACTTAATCATCCCCCTGGCTTGGAGATTAATTGCAATACTCGATTTTTCCAGAAAAACTCAACCTTTTTACCTTCAGCCGGTTATGTTTTTGATAGCATTTATTTGTATGACTGTATGGATGTGATTCAGCAGGATAAGTCAAAAAAAGTTATGGATGGATTGTCATGAAATTTGTTCGTTAGGTCAAAATCAAAACAGTTACATTTTGGACCCACTGGTAGCTTTCCTTGGTATGGGAACAGAATTTAGGTTTTGAGATCTCGTGTTCTGGACATGCTGGGGTCATGGGGGCAAATACAGCTCTTGGACACGTTAAGACTTGGTGTTGGTCCCAACCCTTTGAACCATTTCTTTTTTGACTTTGGGAGGCCATCAGACGCTAATTTGCATAATTATTGCTGAAATTCCCTAAATTAACTGAATTCCATTATGGGACTTTAAAACGTGACGTACATGTAACTAAGACTGTCGAGCCATGTTTTTGTTAAGATAGCAGAATTGTATGTCTTCTTTACAATTGTTGATAATTTGTGTCAGTATCAATGTACATGTACAGTGTGGGAGAGCTGCGGTGTAGTAAGAAAGCAGCAGCTCCAGGTACTGCAGAATCAGGCCGCCAGGATAGTTCTACAATGCAGACAGCAGGCAAGCTGTCTGAAGATTAAATAAATAAATAAACAAAAAGAGAAATTACAGTGGGTAGGTTCTATGTTTTATTTTTGTGCTTTTACTGGAGCTGACATCATAGGGTGACGTCAGCATCGGAAAAATGCAGACAAAAAGAGATGCAAAAGTCTGCCGGGACTGGCTTGTGCTAACTTTTCTAAGGCAGGGCATTGAAATTTCTAATTTAAAAGTAATAGGAGAACTGTGCATACTTATTACCTCCGAAGGTTATGTTTTTATTAGCATTTGTCCATCTGTGAACAGAATAAGTCGAGAAGCTTTATATACATTGTCATAAAACTTGGTACAGTAGGTGGGTAGGTCTTGAAGTTGATGAGACCTAGAAATGATTAGATTTTGGGTCCCCTGGCGGCTTTTGTTGTTATTGCAGCAGAACTTCTGCTTTTGATATCTCGCGATCTGGACATGCTAGGGTCACGAATTTTGGATGATAGATAGCTCTTGGGCTAGTGAAGAAGTCAAATGAGTTTGGGCCCCCTAGCGGCTTGTTCTGGAACTGCAGGAGCATTTCTTGAAAAATCTTCGAAGGAGGATAACTCAAGAGCCGGATGACGGATTGTCATGATTTTTGGTATATATGTACTAGGTAGCTGAAGTGATCCTTGACATAATCAGTTGACAATTATGCAAATCAGGAGCTAATGTGAAATTAATGTGAAATTGTTATAATTTCATAGTTGTAACTGTTGGGAATTTCACACTTGCTGCATTTGGAAGTTAAGTGTAGGTTAACACGACCTCATTTGCATAATTTATAATGAAGTTCTAGAATAGCCTTTTTTGTTAAGATACATGTAAGGCTGTCATTGGGTGGAGAATATTTTATCAACTGATATAATTCATGCAAATGAGGCTCTTATTTAAGAGTCATTGCATGAGAAAACCAGGCAAAATCAATGGAAGGTCGGAAGATGGGGGTCGGCCAAATCCGCTCAAATTTTGTACATAGGATAGGTATGGGGAACTATTACCAGCCATATGATTAAAACCCTCCAGCTCTTTTTTGTTATGGAGTTCTGGAACCCCCCATGGAGACCCTTAATAATCGGAGAATTTTTGCCTGGAAATTCACGAAATTCGGATCGCTCTCTCCAGAGTTCTATTAAAGATGCTGATATATGATTTTGATTTTTACATTTCTTCATCTATCTAGTCTAACCAGACGAAATTTGAAGCTCTGGCATTGAACTTTAAAGGGTATGCTTGGGGGTTATCAGGACCATTGAAAGCAGACTTGGAACTTTTTTAATATTAGTCATTTTTAAAGGGCCATTTGTCACACTATCTGCATTTGTTTGGATTGGTTTTGATTTTTCTGAATAGAGGAACATCTATTCATTAAGAAACAATCGTCGTTTATTTGGGATCTAAATATTGTGAGTCGTGGGAAGAGGCTAATTATGGGGTATTTTAGCCTCTGAAAAACAATAAATCAAGCAATTTCGCTAGCCTAATTCAAAAGGAATTGACTAGAATATTGTCTTTTTTAATCAGAAGTATGCAGGGGCATGATGACTCCTAAAATAAATGCAAAGGAAGTGATAAAGGCTCTGTATGGGGGTTCTGAGTATACTTCAAAGAGATTTAACTGATTTATCATGTGAATAATGCTAATTGTCCCACTTCACGTTAGTGGATTATTACTAACTTGCAGTTTGTGCATAGAAAAATAGTTATGAATAATTTGGGCTCTGCATGGGGTTTAATGGGACACCTTTCACCTACTTTTTCCTTTATAAGTGTGTATTTTTTTACATTATACATTATACTAACTACCACGCCCTCCATAAGCTGTTACCGTAAACCCTATACACAAGCGTTACTAACTTGTAGTCTGTGTAGACAAGTGGGTTCACAATACCTTTTGGCTCGGCATATGCGTTAGCATTTATATTAGTATATCAATGAGTGTAAAGTTACAATGTGCAAACACCAAAATACGACAAGAAATGAACAAGCAAACTGATAATTTAGCATGGCTCCTACTTAGCCCCACAGTCATTTGGGGTAGAATCCTATATCGTGGGACCCTCCCGGGTGAAAGGCTGGGCAACCGGACGGTCAATGTCAGACAAATTGAAGACCTATCTGAATTACATTTCAACCAGGGAGCTACATGTAGGTTCGGGCCCGAAAGCTGGTGTTGTACAAGTGGCTCAGGAGATGTCAGGCTGATGGGAAGCTGTTCTAGACTGATCGGCCGTTGTTCTAGCCAATTTAGTGGCGCACAGGCAAGCAGTGACAAACCATTTTGCTGAACTGTCGGCATCAGAGACAGCAGGAAACACAGAATGTGTGGCCACTGACATAAATAGGTGATGAAAAAGGAATGCGAGTGGCACTTATTACAGTAAAAGACAGTGTAAACTAGCATTCACTACAGTCAGCGGTTATAGTGAAAGACACCGATTGTAATCTCGT
>NW_017803758.1:75577-82175 GCF_001625305.1 Branchiostoma belcheri | reverse complement strand
TGTTCCTCTATTCAGAAAAATCAAAACCAATCCAAACAAATGCAGATAGTGTGACAAATGGCCCTTTAAAAATGACTAATATTCAAAAAAGTTCCAAGTCTGCTTTCAATGGTCCTGATAACCCCCAAGCATACCCTTTAAATTTCAATGCCAGAGCTTCAAATTTCGTCTGGTTAGACTAGATAGATGAAGAAATGTAAAAATCAAAATCATATATCAGCATCTATAATAGAACTCTGGAGAGAGCGATCCGAATTTCGTGAATTTCCAGGCAAAAATTCTCCAATTATTAAGGGTCTCCATGGGGGGTTCCAGAACTCCATAACAAAAAGAGCTGGAGGGTTTTAATCATATGGCTGGTGATAGTTCCCCATACCTATCCTATGTACAAAATATGAGCGGATTTGGCCGACCCCCATCTTCCGGCCACTGCCTGGTTTTCTCATGCAATGACTCTTAATTAAAATTGTATAATTCGTCAACCGGAAGGGTTAATATCATTTGTAAACTTGTCTGCTAGCCAGGTAATACTAGTATTTTTTTTTACCTTGAAATTACACTTCGGCCGCTTTTCAAGCGTTCAAGGGGAGAGGTCATTGGTCCTGATAGCACATAGATACAAAATTTACGTTATGTCAGCTGCAATAAGATAAGGTCCTATTTTTGTGTCATGAGCACTTTAAGACCAGACCATCCTTTATGATACTTAATAACCTGATGTCAAATATTGTGAACGGAATGTTAGGCAAAAGCACTTCATGTACACGGTAACACCAAACTTCATTGTAGTGGACGGACAAATATTGACGAAACCATCTGAAATAGCGCCCGGGAGTATTTCAATGACTCTTTCATTGAAACTTTCACAAACGATCAACATCCTGACATAGAAAAGTCAATAACACCTACTGTAGAAAACATCATGGCCCTTAAGGACTGTTCCTTCAAATTCTAATTGTATGACATAACAGTCGAGCAGGTACATACATTGTTGAAAGCATTGCCTCCAGGTAATACTGGCCATGATAACATAGAGAACACATTGTTGAGACTTTACCTTGCTAGTCCACTATGTTACATCTCTAACAGTTCCATCAGGCAAGGCATCTTTTCTTCACAATGGAAGATAGCCAAGGTATCTAATAAAGTAAAAATCCGCTCTGCTAAACGGACCAAACAGTCGCCCAATCAGCCTGTTACCGACAATTAGCAAGGTAATGGAGAGGGTGTGCCAAAAACAAATACAAACTTACCCGATCTCCAACAACATCATCTCTGAAAACCAACATGCCCATAAAAAAATCTCTCCACAGCTAGCGCGCTCATACAAATGTGGGACTACTGGATTGGAGAGATAGACAAGGGGAAATTGGTGGGTGTCCTTATGCTAGATTTTAGCGCGGCATTTGATGTCATAAACCATGACATCTGTTTGGCTAAACTACAAAGCTACAGTTTCGAACAATCAGCTATTAAATGGATACGTAGCTACCTCGGAAACAATCCGTAATTGTGAATGGTAGTTTTTCATCTTACAGGGAAACCAAGTGCGGCGTGCCCCAGGGCAGCTGCCTTGGTCCACTATTATTTTCCATATTTGCAAACGACTTACCCACAATAACAGAGCATAGCACGGTAGTCATGTACGCAGATGACTCCACTCTGTCAGCATCGGCCCCTACCGTGGCACAGTTGCAAAACGAGCTGCAGTCGAACTTGAAGCGAATTTGGAATTGAGTGCAAACAAATCAACATGTACTAATATCTTAACATAGGGAAAACAAAGCAATATTAATTGGCACACACCAAAAACTATAGCAGAGTCCCAAATGCAACTGAGCATTGAAGGACAAGCATCACGCAAGTTGAACACGCTGAACTTCTAGGCTTTACTATTGATCAACAGCTGACTTGGTCCTTGCATATTGGTGAAGCAAAGTTAAAAATGGCTGGAATTATTGCAACAATAAGAAGTTATAGAAAATACTTCACCCAAAACATCTTAAGAACAGTAATCCAAAGCCTTATGCTGTCACATCTTGATTATTGTTCACCACTACTTTCATCTGCACCACAAACACACTTAGATAAACTACAAGTGATCCAGCTCGATTAGCCACAAACGCCACTTTTGATGCCAGACTTAACGACCTACACTCCCAGTTAAACTGGCAAACAGTCAACCAGAGACTTTTCACCAGTACTCTTATAGAAAATAGAAATCACGTACAGACACCATACAAGGCTTGCACAAGAGGGGCGTTTACCCTAGACAAACCCAGAACTAAAGCTAAAAACCACTAACAACATTTGTATATAGAAGCATAAAAACAATCTACCATCTGATATGACATCTGGAAGCAAACGCACATCTAAAGAAAATATCAAATTATGGAGTAACAAGTACAACTGGTGAGGTGTGAAGTCATTGGTCTCGACACATGGTGGTAATACATGGTGTAAATGGGGACATCTGACCTCTCCATTGTATTGCATTAAGTTATTTATAATAAGCTAGCTTTAATTGTTGTGCATATAAGTAAGTAGGCCTACGTGTAGATTGTTGTTAAGATTGTTATAATTGTTAAACTGCTGTTCGCTGTTTAAGCTGTTTGTTGTTGCATATAATTATAGCTATTAAGTTTGTAATTGACTATATTTCATCTTTTACAATTATATATATGTAAAGGACTCCAGGAATACTAGTAAACAAACTTTGTATTACTAAGGCCACACCAATTTAATTTCTTGGTTAACGGATTCGCCCGCTTCATTTTTTTCTGATTTGCAAATAAAAATAAAAATTCAGAATCAACTGCAAAATGCTCATATTTTGCCCTGAACAGTTGAAAACAGTCCTTTTCATCCTAGTTGTTACAGTTATTCCATCTTTCAATGCAATGGTATCATTAAAAGTTCAAAATTCATTGTTTAAATTTTGAACCAGCCTGGTGTGTTGACTTCATGGCTCCTATCGTACCATTTTGGGCCATAATACGATGCCTAGGCCTGTTTTTATTTATTTATTTTTTTCGCCCGCCCGCTCCATTATTTTTCTAGAAAAATCCGTTAACCAAGAAATTAAATTGGTGTGGCCTACTGGAGATTCCTAATAAACAAAAACATCCAACAACAACCTCACAAGATATGCTGTTCACACATGAGTGAAAACATTTATTTCCTTGGAGACAGTAATAATAATCCACCAGTCCTGCATCTTGGATAATTGTTAACCCTTGTGAAAGTGGTGCTCAGTGCTGCATCAATACTCAAAGTTTTAATGCTGGGTTGAGATGACATTGCCCCACTGGTGCAGAATTGCCTGCCGTACTTTTAGTTGAACTGGAACAGTACTCTTTTGTTACAAATGTACTTGGACGTTTATAAGATGTTTGATTATTCTTGTTGAAGACACAAATCTCTTCTCCTTTACAAAGTATGATTTTCATAGGTCTATCACATAACCTTGTGATTTGTGTTTATAAGAAAAAACTTGTAAAGAGAATAAAAAAGTTTCTTGCATCACATCGTCTAAAAGCTGTACATTGTTCATGCACACCAAACTATTCAGGTACCAGAAAACAACAGGCCAGAATGCCCAATTGCCCAGGGATCTGGACTAAAGTGGCATTAATGCCCAAAACATCAATGCTGCACCTACATGTACGTGTATGTGGCACTGAACACCACTTTTGCAAGGGGTCGTATAAGAAAAGAAAAGGACACTAATTTTCTTTATCAACTTAAAGTTGCAAAATGAAAAACACATTGCCACGTTAAATTAAAATACAAAGGCTCTATTCTGCTCTCCACCAGTGGGGTAGTAAATAAAGCAATTGTAAACAAATTTTTACTCATTTTTATGGCACAAAGCTGCTGCATTTGTAGCGCTAAGGCAACGTGATACGTGATTTAGATTCAACGTATTCTGTTAAGAAATTACGAAAACATTAAGTACTAGTGATTTACATGTTGATAGGGGCCTACAATAGGCCTTGAATCCAGAAAAAGTACTACATTGAAAATTTTAATATTTGAAAAATACACACAATTTTATTTCACTTACAACTCTAAGACTGTCAACTCTTAAATATTTCTGTAAACTCATGCATACAGGGAAGTTTAATATAGTTAACATAATACTAAAACCTGATTCACCCTTATAGATATTGGACTAGTCAGACAGTAAGAATGATTCTGTAGTTCATCAGGTGTCTTGTTTGGCAGCTGCATGACTCCTCCTGCGGGTGCTGCGGGTGAAGGGGTTACAGGGAGACTGCAGGATGGCAGAAACAGACGACATACTGCTGCCGGAGGACAGGCTGCCGGTCAGCTCTGATGACGTGTTGCTGTACCGTGCAGAACGGCGCAGTGGGCCGGACACAGAGATATCACCACTGGAAAATAATAGCCAGGATACACCTCATATTACTACAGACAAACCAGTTCAAGCCAGCCACCTGGGGAACTGGAGAAATCTGGTCGGGTTGGACAGGTGGCCTGCTTGAAGAGGGTGGATTCTCCAGACTCACAACATGACTAAGAGTTAATGGTCTCCGATTCGAGGTGTTTCAGTGTTAAATACAGTTACAATGTTAAATACTGCAGGTAGATTTAGATTTCCGGGGCCTAAACATCACATTTTATGGCAAATGAAGCAATGTTTAAATATTCGAGATTCAATCTCGTTGCAATTTTCTGAGTGTGCATGGCGGTATCAACATTTTTGAGCACTTTGAAAGGCAACCAAACAGATGCCGGCTAAAATTAAGGCACTTGTGAGTGTATTCATGGTTCAGTGGATTTCTATCTACGGTGTACAGTGCAGTACACCGACACCATACAAACTGTGGTACAATAACTTTAATTGTTCCAAAATCTGCTCAGCTATAATAATCCCGCACAGTAAATTATTTGAGTAATAAATGGGCGTAAACTCGAGAATGATCACAGCACGTGGCCCTGCTGGGGGGTGCTTAATGCTTGCGTCAATGGGGAAAATTTGTCGGGACCGAGAAAAAGTGGTCGTGATGGCCAGATGGTCAGGCTGAAGAGGGGGTCGCCTGGGCAGGTTTGACTGCAATTAGATTTCTTAAGTATGAAGGTCTTACGCGGCTAACATGTACATTATATAGTAGAGTGTCATTAGCCCCTGTACACTCGAAGAAGCCACACAGGCGAAACCGGTCGTGTGACAGGCTGAATAAAAGTTCTAAACGGGAACTATGCAGCTCCAGATGTCTTACTGAGGGAAGACTGTGTGTGCAAGATGTCGGTAGCTTGAGGAATGAATCCCCTCTACTATATGCGGCTAACATGTACATGTACATGTAGTCTATCAGGATTGCAGACTAACCTGGGACTCCAGGATGCTGTTCGGGCAAGTTTGCTGGAGACATCGTCAGGTGTGTTCTCATCATGGCGTCTTTTCTTTGATCTGTTGGATGATAGAAGATAGAATTTAGTAGAACATTCAAACATGAGCATGCAGAACATGTTTACACCAGATACAACAGAATGATAATAATGACTACAGGGTACAGATAATAATCTTTCTCATGTGTTGAATAATTTCACAATTCCTGAGGAAAACTTCTTTTATGAACTAAGTACAGTCTACAAGCATAGGACTTGCATGAAATGGTCACAGTAGACAGTTGGGTAGTACAGGTATGTTTGTACCTGTATGTGCAACTGACCTTAAAAAAGTGTTTGGTTGCCTTTTTGTTGTTTATCAAACTCTGGCCTATCAAGTTTAGTTTTTTGGTGTAACTTTTTTGGTCATTTAAGAGGAAATGCTAGAATAGCTTTCTTTGTTTAAAATACAACGATATGAACAACTGATAAAATTCATGCAAATAAGGATCTTATTTGCATAATCAACGAGACAACGAAACATTTTTGCTTTTCAGTTATTTTGAGGGATCAAATTGCTGAGTTTCGAAGAGCCTATTCGGGTTATAAATCATTTTATAATGTAACACTCACGTAAACCAGGCTTACCAGCTCAGCTAACAGGGTTTACAATACCCACTATCTCCGGATTTTTGTCTACAAAGCGACTGTTCTAAACTTTTAATACAGTGGCCTGGCTTATGACATCAACTGTGTCCTGCCTCGGCCTAGCGTGGGTGTCATCAAATTTGTGACAGCCAGACGGCCCTTGTTTCTCAGGCCAGCGTGAGCCAGGAGCCTTGTTATACGAAAGACCATAGGAACAAAACGTAAAACAGACGACAAGCTTAAACAGACTACGAGCTTAAACAGACGACGAGCTTAAACAGACGACGAGCTTGCTGAAACAGACGACGAGCTTGCTGAAACAGACGACGAGCTTGCTGAAACAGACGACGAGCTGAAACAGACAACGAGCTAGCTGAAACAGACGACGAGCTGAAACAGACGACGAGCTAAAGCAGACGACGAGCTGAAACAGACGACGCGCTTGCTGAAACAGACGACGAGCTGGCTGAAACAGCGAAGGAGCGACGCTCCCGCTCCAAGGCTGGAAACCCTGGCTCCTTGTATAGTGTACGGTCCCTTCTGAGTGACACCAGATGCTGTCTATGGCCCTGTTCAGATGGAATCAGTGAAAGCG
>NW_017803758.1:74646-75557 GCF_001625305.1 Branchiostoma belcheri | reverse complement strand
CAAGGCTAGCCTCAGTCAGCATGTGAGCGATAACTTTACAGACGACCTGCCATCTGGAATAAACTATCATCTTGCAAAGTCAAAACTTTCAGTACCTTTTGTATGGACATACATTTTGTACTTGAGTATACCTACAAGACATTTCTATGATTGACAAAAATCCAAAATATTCAATCTTTGAAGGTAAAACATTTTGTAAGTTATGTAAATCCAAACAAAGGAAACATCAATCCACCAGTCTTGAAATACAGGTAAAATAAGTTACTGTATCTAAAGGGACTTCAGCTTTGATACATTGTATATGTTATCCAGGCCTCGAAATTAACTTTCTTCCTATTGTCCCAGCACTGTCCCAAAAATAACTTTCAATGGACCTATACCATTATTACGTCACAGTTTGTTTACCGCAATGAATGCCGGTCAATCGACGTTGATATTGTACAGGGGTGCATAGCGCGGTGTGTGTTTGTGTAGCGTTAGCCTAATATAAGGCTTTTAATACAGTACTACTTTCGTCTAATGTCACAACTAAATCACCCATGCGGCATGTAATGCTGTGTCAACACAACTAGACGCAGCAAAAATCAGACATACCTTACTTTGAAAACTTTGAAATGATCTTTATTCTGAAACTGACCGTTCTAGAATGTTCTTTAGAACAGGTAAACAAACTGTGACGTAATGATGGTATAGGTCCATTGTCCCAAAGTGAGGATAAACTGTTCCAACCTGTTTTTTGGGAAGTCTTCTATGACTTCAACTTGAAGTCAACTTTATTATATTTCATATATGGTATGGATGAAATATATTGTGTTCTCTCATGTTTCTTCTCCATCGTCGTCGTCGTCTGCCATTCCATATAAATGGATTCAACTCTGTCATTTTCCAGCCAAATGACTTGAAATTTGTCA
>NW_017803758.1:73986-74626 GCF_001625305.1 Branchiostoma belcheri | reverse complement strand
GCTAGGGTCACGAATTTTGGATGATAGATAGCTCTTGGGCTAGTGAAGAAGTCAAATGAGTTTGGGCCCCCTAGCGGCTTGTTCTGGAACTGCAGGAGCATTTCTTGAAAAATCTTCGAAGGAGGATAACTCAAGAGCCGGATGACGGATTGTCATGATTTTTGGTATATATATGTACTAGGTAGCTGAAGTGATCCTTGACATAATCAGTTGACAATTATGCAAATCAGGAGCTAATGTGAAATTAATGTGAAATTGTTATAATTTCATAGTTGTAACTGTTGGGAATTTCACACTTGCTGCATTTGGAAGTTAAGTGTAGGTTAATAAACACGACCTCATTTGCATAATTTATAATGAAGTTCTAGAATAGCCTTTTTTGTTAAGATACATGTAAGGCTGTCATTGGGTGGAGAATATTTTATCAACTGATATAATTCATGCAAATGAGGCTCTTATTTAATTAAAATTGTATAATTCGTCAACCGGAAGGGTTAATATCATTTGTAAACTTGTCTGCTAGCCAGGTAATACTAGTATTTTTTTTTACCTTGAAATTACACTTCGGCCGCTTTTCAAGCGTTCAAGGGGAGAGGTCATTGGTCCTGATAGCACATAGATACAAAATTTACGTTATGTC
>NW_017803758.1:24467-73653 GCF_001625305.1 Branchiostoma belcheri | reverse complement strand
TTGATGAATAAGAAATTCTTTGCATCTGATGCGTTCCATGATACTAAGGACTAATGAAACTTGAGACATGTAATTGAGCACAAGAGAGAACATCAGCATAATCAATAAAAATTATGCAAATGAAGACCTATTTGCATAATTAATGAGGAAATCACTTGTAAGGTTATCATCCTTTGGCATGGTATGAGATGGTGGAACTCTAGCAAAAACTGTCTAAGAAAGGTGGCAGAATCTCTGTGCCCTGAGGGTGTATTGTCCTCAAACTTTTTGTGTACTTTTACTTCTTTGTTTGATAGTCAATCAACTACTAAATGTAATGTAGACCAAACTGTTGGTGAGAAAATTGCACCCAAAGTCAGTCATTGAATTCTAATGAAAGGGTTCTTTGGGACGGTTCAATAATTCGATTCAATCAAGTTTGCACTATGTTCAGAATAAACTTAAGATAAATCTAACAAAACCAATTGGATTCAATCATTACAGTTTACTCTCTGAAGAATAATAATACTTGCTTCTGGACCGGAGTATTACTTTAAACAGAAAGGAACACAAATTTAGCCTGTCAATTCCTTAAAAAGTAGGGCAGGACAGCATCAAGCACTGGACGTCCCTCACCGTCCCACAACTCCTGACAGCAGCCCAAGACAGGAGAATCTGGCAAAACCTCTGCTGCAAGGTCTGCCTTGTCCGGCCTGACGACCAGTGTCAGTCATGGGACTAGGTAGGTAGTCACTAGTAGGTAGGTCCACAGATAAACTTTGGGAGGATCTTTACATGTATGTTTCTGGCTTGAGGTACACATGTACATGACATACATGTACTAGACTTGTCTGATGTAACTGATCTGTTTTACCCCCTGGTGTGTGCAGGCCGAGTGTTGTCCTGTCTGCCCTGCAGCACCAGTACTTCTGTTCTACTGTCAGTGCTGCAGGCCAGGTAGATCGCTCCAGCTGACAGGGCACTGCCGATGTACCTGGGGTTGGCCAGCTCCATAAAGGTCCGACAACCAGCACTGGGAAACAAACATGAAGACTTGGTTCTGCATTCAGACTGCACAAAGGAGTCATGTCTTGTATACAATGCAGTTTTACATCTTAGAACAAGGCTGAATGATACACATGTGCATGTTGTATACAGTCATGTGTCATGTATGATGGACCCACCTGCACAGACCTCTGGGAGGCCAACAAAACAGCACAGAACTGGCTGCAGAGACAGCAACAAGCTATGGTCTTAAGAATGTACATTCCGAAGACATTTTACTTGATGACAGATGATGATATGAATAACAGATATTACAGATGAGTATATACCGATAAATGTAACATTATGCCAAGATAAATGTACCTTACACGTACATGTACCTCATGGTACTGATGGTGCCACTTTGACTACAGACAGACACGGGAACTGAAGAATGGACTAACCTTTCAAACACTCCTGTCTGCTTAATCTCAATCACCTCCAGTGAGTTGAAATGGGTAACAAACAAGTAGGGCTCCCTGTAAGCTGGACAGGTAGAAATAGTTATTGGCTATCTACTGTGTATGCAGAGAGCTACATGTAGATGTACGTGTACATCTAGTACAAAACGTCCCTCCTAGACACAGTTAGCTTTGTGGCATTTAAGTACAAACACGGCAACATGTACATGACTACATAGCATAGATCATGTCATATCAACACTGCATCCCACATTAATACATTTGTACATCACAAACATTTATGACTCCACATTGTGTACCAACACAACATCAGGTATCACATACTGTAATTGCCTGTACTACATGCACAATGTAAACATACACTGCAGCTGTGGCTACCAACATAGTACTACCAAATTACTAGTGTAAACAACACTAATGAAATGTGTCTCAATACAGTTCAAGCTTAAAACTTAGTAAATGTATATGATTAATTTTGTACCAAAAGTTACTTCACATTAAACATTCATGTCCAATGTCTTTCGAATCCTCACCAAATGACAGAGGCAGTCTTGTCCATTTCAAGTCCTCTGCGTTGGAACGTCGGCCAGACTGATCCACAAAGACTCCAAACTCTGAAGGACGCACAGAACTTAAGTTAGACCTGGTCAGGCAATTCTGGAAGCAGGCCTCATTTTCTAAACAACCACATTTTTATGAATACAGAATCAACCAAATTTTCAAAAATCTCAGAACAGATTGTCAGCGAAGTGTCACTGAGTTAAAGTTGGCCAGAAAAAGGGTCTGCATTAGGTCTAGGATTGGTTTTGATACAAAGTCCAAATAACTTTACAGGGTCTTTTTGGGGAGGACTTGCTTGTTGTGTTTTCCATTGTTCATGAGGTGTCTGTCAGAATGTCTTTAGAAAACAAAGTGTGAAAACTGACATGCATATGATTGAAGCACTCAGCACAAAGCCAAGACAATTTATAGGGCAGGACACAATTAATTAACAGTCAGATGCTAATATCTTCATAAGTGCGCATTGTGCTAAACAAAGGACTGTCTCCTAAGGGTGTTCCTACCTGACGTGTGAAGAGACTATGGATATATATAAAATGTCCACCTTGGGTTATTTCGATGTCGTTTTTCAGTAACTATGTCTACTTGATGTTCTCCCGACTGGCCTTTGTTCAGCGATGTCTAAATCATGTCTAATGTTCATTAGATGTTTAATAGACATTTTTGGCTCTTCCAGTGTGATTGATTAAACCAGTGAATATATTCACTGGCTTAATCAATCAGTAGACTCATGTTACCATGGAAACACAGAAGGTACTCCTCCTCAGCACAGTCATCTGGTGACACCTTCAGGACAGCCACAGGGAAGCTGTCACACTGACTAGCACCAAATATGGCAAAGGCTAGTGACGTGTCTGTCTTGTCCAGGAACTCTGTAAAATAGAGTATCCGTGCTACAGTCAGTCAAAACATGTAGAACAGCCTTCCACAGGACATTGCCAATAGCAGGGACTTACAGAACTTCAAACAAAAAGTCAACGCTAATCTCATCGTAATGTATAGCAAAATTAGTGTTAATATGTTCAATGTACTGCAGCTAAGCTGAGGTCTCGGCCACAGCATAGAAAACAAACATCACAGAATGGTACAAATGTAACAGTCCTACAAATTTGCAGAAAATCATTGGAATAAGGACCCCTTTACAACAAGTACATATTGTTCAGGTCATAGTCAAGAGCTTCTACTGAGAAGTTTAAACCTTTAAACTTAGCATTTGGTATACATGTACATTGTATATACAAAATTTAATAAACAATGCAAATCAGGCAAAATCATTATGTATGAGGGCTCTGGTTTGGCCGGTGCATCTCCGGTCTTACACTTCCAGTCCGCATTTTAATCGCAAAATTATCATCCAAAAAATCATGTGTTCTTAAAAAATTGTGGAGTGTGCTGCCAAATCATGTGGTGGAGTCTTTAGCTAACAATCATTTTGACACCTTCTGATGAAGTTTGATGGTCTGAGACTAGAGCTGTGTACCGGTACGCAGTACCGATACTGTACCAGAAAAATTGATTAGGTACAGGTCCAAAATACCTACTCCCTCAGTACCGGTACTGTACCTAAACAATTTCACACCAATTTTATGCCTATTTGTGACCTCAAATGTGTATAAAGGTGGTTAACAATGGGTCCCTGTGTAAGGACAGCGTGTTCATGAAAACAAAACACTTAGTTTTGCCTATATTTTATCTGAGCATTCGCCATAAACAAAGAATAAACCTTAACTATCAAGTTTATTTATGTTTTTTTGTTATTGAAGGAGTTCAGAAGACCATATAAATTGGTCGAATTGTTCAGGTACAGGTTCAGGTCCGGACCTGTACCTAAACCTGTGTACCTGTACCTGTACCTAAAATTTGTTTAGGTACACAGCTCTATCTGAGACCTAGTTAGTTCAGACACTCCTGCACTGTGTCATGACGCTGATCCATATTAGTCACATTCGTGAAGGAAGAACACATACATACATGTAGACCCCCAATAAGCAGCGTCATACCCAAGAAGAACATTGATTCTTCTTTTACATTGGGACCATCATTTACCTTGTATGCTTGGGTCGTTCATGCCATCAGTCATTAAGCATTACTCCCTCCCATTTATTATATATCATAACATCTCAAATCTCACACCATCTCACATCTCGCTTCAAGTATCCAATTCAAGGCCTCTACTTCATGCAAGTGCAAATGTACATGTAACTTCTAATGATGTAACTTCATAATGTTAGAGATTCAAAGCATTGCCAAAACAATAAATTTATTAAGAAAAAAATGCATTGTTACCTCCATGAAAAATGGAGGTATTGTTTTTGGCGTGTCTGTCTGTATGTATGTATGTATGTATGTGTGTGTGTCTGTGTGTCTGTGTTTCCGCAACTTTGTGGTCAGCATAACTTCAGAACGCCTTTATGAATTATGATGATATTTGGTATGTTGGTTAGTCTTAGGAAGACAAACGTCAAGGTCAAATATGGGCCTCCTGGTGGATGACCTTGGTACTGCAGCAGAACTTCCGGTTTTTGTATCTTTTGTCCTGAATATGCTATGGTCTTGATGTTTGGGTGACAGATTGCTTTTCCTGTCAGGAATAAGTGGTGTGAGTTTGGTCCCCCTAGCAGCTTGTTTTGGAACTGCAGGGCACTTTCTGGCGAAATGTTTAAAAGCCAATAAGTCCAGATAGGAACAACATATTTTCATAATTTTTGGTGTGTAGGTAGCTAAGAGAGAGATGTACATGATTAAATGCAAATTATGCAAATGAGGACTTTATTTGCATAATTAATGAGGAAATTCTATGATTACAGTGTTTTACATTATACTACTTTCATACATGTAATGTATGTAACCTATGGCAGGCAGAACATCAACAGATACTAATTATGCAAATGATGACCTAATTTGCATAATTTATGCAAAAATTCTATGATTTCTTAATGGTGAATAATGGGAATGTCATACTTTGGACATCTGTAAGTTAATCAAAAGTTAACATACATCACGATGCATATATCATGTTAATGCGGAGGTAATTTGCATAATTAAAGAGGAAATTTACATTTACATATCAAGCCCATATTTCATGGAGGTATGAAATCTCGGAATTCTTGTTTCATTCATTGTTGTCATCTGACAAAAGGACAATGGGTTTTCTTACCTGTAATCTGCCCAGTCATGGGATTGACATGGAAGAATTTGTCTGATCCAAAAATGAGACCAAGAGAGGTAAACTGTACACAACTGCATGTCTCTGAAGTCTGGATGTCCTGAAGGAACAGTACCAAAATGCACCATGACTGCCAGAAGAGTTGAGGACTCTCACCACAACTGGCAAGTTACTTTTAATAAGAATACATGTAATATATAATTTTATTATCATAAACCTTTCAAAGCACCACGACGATGACAACAGAATCTAGATGTATTCCATCACTAGTCTGTATAACACAAACTTCACTGTAGATCTGGTAATGCCCCATCACTGCAGAGTTTGTGCGCTGCTTGCTCTAATACAAGCTGGGAGCCGTTCAATGACACAGTTACTGTAACACCAATTGTGGGCCAGGATTTTAGTCAAGCAGTATTGTGTAAACCAGCTAGCTGGTCAGGTCACTAGTGGCCCCTTGAGTGGATGGTGGGCGGGTTGAGAAATGTGATTGTGGCCTACATGTACATGTACATCTGGCCAGGGGGAGTTTAGCTCCTCCTGTACGTAATTTGGAAGGCCTTGATCTCTGAAGCCACTTCAGGAGAAAGCTGTTAATTAAACCATTTAGCTTTCAGGGGCTGACAAAAGTTGAGCTGGCCATTATAAGCGCAATTCATCATGCATATTATATAATAAGTCCTTCACATGAAGTGTACGAGAGTATGATACATGTACTCCTACATGTAGTACTACAAAGTCAGTGCATACAACATGTACATGTAGATTAATGTACATGGCAAGTGATGTACATACAATGCATTTGTCATATATCCTTCTCAGTCAATGCATTCATTCTTCCAAACTTAAGGTAATATTTGAAGTGTTCATTCTTGGAAAGGAAAAAAATATCAAGACTAACCTGCTTCTTACAGAAGTTGTAGGTTTTACTGTTGTACTTCAATACATGAAGAGTGTGCAGGGTAGCAGCACAAAGGTATATGCAGTCATCAACCTAGTCAACAAAGTACAGGCAGTCATTAACCTTTTAATTTCAACATTTAGTACAGGCAGTCATCAACCTAGTCAACATTTAGTACAGGCAGTCATCAAATCTGGTCAACATTCAGTACAGGCAGTCATCAATCTAGTCAACATTCAGTACAGGCCGTCATCAATCTGGTCAACATTTAGTACAGGCAGTCATCAATCTGGTCAACATTCAGTACAGGCAGTCATCAATCTAGTCAACATTCAGTACAGGCAGTCTTCAATCTAGTCAACATTCAGTACAGGCAGTCATCAATCTAGTCAACATTTAGTACAGACAGTCATCAATCCAGTCAACATTTAGTACAGGCAGTCAACAACTGCAATGTTACAAGGTCGACTAGGACTAAGAATAAATTGACCGCAACATTATAAGATCGATCAGGGTGTGTTAGGTATTAAGTGAGTTTTGAGTTAAGTAGTCAAAGTGTGCAGACATAATATTTCTTTGTAGCCCACGGGGAGGAATTTAATCACCAGCCGCAAATTTTCTATATAGCACACAGACTGCATTGTGTCAGACCAGAGTGTTTAATATCTTTTAGTTGCCAAGTTATATTTTGGAAAGAACTGGGATTTTTTTACTAATAAAAAGTTTTTTGCTCTTTTCTCAAGGATGCTGCATGGAGAAAAAAATAATTCTTCCGTGTAACAATATACATTGTACTAGAACATTGCCGTTCGGACGTTGCGCAGACACTAACGTCCCTGTTTGAACGCCTGAACACATACATAGTATTACCTATATTCCTACATACATATTTCTTAAAGTTTCCATTTTGTCCAATTTCACACTTTCTGTAAACTGGGCATGTTTAATATCTGTAACAAACCTTCCCAACTGAAAACAGGTGGCAACCTTCCAGTCCTTCCACAGCCTTAGTCTGTATGGTGGGTACAGACACACTCGCCTGGGCCACCTTAGTCCGAAGGTGTTTCAAGTCCACATGGTACAGGAACCGATCAGTCCCTGAATATGTCAACACAACAGAACCCTTTAACCACCAGAGGTGTCTTCTGATTCTCTTAGTTTAAAATGAACCACACGGAAAGCAGGACTTTACGTATACATTTACCTGGTGCAGGTAAATGTTGCACCTGAATGTTGATATTAATATTATGCAAATGAGATTTTATTTGCATAATTACTACGAAAATGTGATAAAACTATAATAGTGGTAATTGCAGCATTTGTAATTTGAGAACAGTTGAATATCAATTAACATAAATCAAGCAAATCAGGGCATCATTTGCATAACAGATGAGAAAATGCTGCTGCAGCAACAATCTCCTTTGTTAAATCAAGAAATATATAGAGCTATTATATCAATTTATGGTATCAACTCAAACTGTACAACGACTCACTGCAGAAATCGGCATGAACTGTGTATATATTGTAAATAATTCTTGTATGTGTCTTTGTATATGTTTTTTTAGTAGATGTGTTGTGTGAAATATTTCAATGAGGGCAATGTGAAAATTTGTACCCAATTCAGAGGGGGTGCTTTTTGTACTCCCCCCTGCTGATGTACATTTTTTGAGTGGAAAATAATAAAGATAATAAATCACATTTTTATGTATTTTATATGTGAAATTCCTATCCTTTGGTCACATCTCATTTCCTCATTAACAAGAGTTCCACGACCTCATATCTTCCCAAATGATATCAACCCTTCCAGTGGACGATATATACCGGTAGTACATTTTTACTCATTGATTTTGCAAATAAGAGCCTTGTTTACATATATTATATCAGTTGCTCATATTCTCCACCCAATGACAGCCTTATCTTAGCAAAAAAGGCTATAATTATTATATTCTAGCACTTCCTCATATTGGCAAATGAGGCTATGATTTGAATAAATTATGTTTATTGGTGTTCACCTTCACCAAACTTCCAAAAGCACCCAACAGTTAATACTATGGAATTATAGCAATTTTCCATTAATTACGCAAGTCTTGTCTCATTTACATCATCTATATCTTCAGGTGTTTCTCTCCTTCTCAATTACATTTGTCATAAGTGTTTCATAGTCCTATTATCGAACTAAACAGATTTATAGAATTACATTTTAGTTATGCAAATTAGCTCCTGATTTGCATAATTGTCATCTAATTATATCAAGCATCACTTCAGCTACCTACACATACATACCAAAAATTACGACAATTCGTCAACCACATTTTTAGTTATCCTCCTTCGAACAATTTTTAACAAATGCCCCTGCAGTTCCTAAACAAGCCACTAGGGGCCCAAACTCATGACACTTATTCACTAGCTATTCCAAAAGAGCTACCAAACACCCAATATTAGTGACTCTAGCTTGTCCAGAACGCAAGATACATGTCCAGTTCATGGATGCGTTCGAACTAACCGTGAAAGGGAAGGCTATAGTTCTCGTGCCGGCCTATGTGCGAGCTAGTTTGACCCTGATCCGACTGTAACAACTCATGATGCTTGTCACGCGAACTACACACCTTTCCAACAAAAGCAGTGCATTAGTGCATGATTGTCAGGCGTCCTCTTTAGTACGTACACCAAGGAGATTTGATAAAAACCCCTCGCAAACCTCCTTGCGTAGACCAAGTACAAATTTTGTTCAGAAACAAAGCAACATCGATTTCACCAAAACCTTGGTGGCCTATCAACCGTGATTACAGCGGCCTTATGTCACTCTCAAGTTACCGTTTTAACCTTAAAAGGTACAGATACACTGTACGACTTCACAAATAACCACACCTAGTACCTGCCCTATTCTGCATACAGTATGTACAAATGTAGGTGGCATTTTGTACCCTAGAAGGCGAGGTAGTGAAGGAATACCTGCTATCATCAGCATCAAGTCTATCTCCTGTAGCAGCAGCATCTGGAAAACACTCCCCACTCCTCCAATCTGAGTCAAGCTGTTCTTCTTAGGGACAGGAAGAGTTGTGGCAAACAGGCCCTCTTCACAGCCTAACAGCAATGTCTAGCAGTGTTAGGGGAAATCAAAGTCACATCAAATCACATCATTGAACTTTTTGTTCACTTCAGAATTGACACTGTCCCTGTTCATCCTTACAGGAAAAGTACATTAATTTTTTTTTAGTACAAAAATTAGTCAAGTTAAAAACTTCATTAAAAATGTAATAACGAGTAACAGTCAAAATAGACTTCCGACAAACAAATAATTGTTGCTGGTTACTAGCTTTCAGATCATAGTCCCCAACAAAATGCAATTCAGAATAAACTTTTCTACCATATTTTGCCTTAGTATAGTAGAAGTGTTATTAGATGTTGAAGGTTTATGCATATACCGGGTAAAGATTGTTCAAAATGCATTGCATAACAAAATTCCAGAATAGAATATAAAGTAACAACCCTTCTTGTTCTAGTTATCATTGCCAACACATAGAAAATGAAGTAAGACTAGTAGGAGTAAGACTGGCCTGAGTCGTCCGTACCCTGTCATTCAGCAGCAGGCTACTGTTGATGTCTACTCTGCTGTCCCCAGTCAGCTTCATCAGGATGTTTCCTCGCAGTTTCTAAGGAAATGTATATCTTCTCTTCATTACATTCCGTAGAGGTTTGTCCAATTACTGGCTTTAGTTTTACTTTTTGTCAAATAAAATCATAATATTACATTATAATAGTCTATATTATACAACTGTATATACAGGGAACACAATGGACATACTTTACCCTGATTCCATCTATAGTGATTTATCTCTGAGATTGACCAAATATTCATTTAATATTTTAGAATATTACAACTCACATTGATACACACTATTTACTGAGTACATTAACAACATGCCAGCCAAGACAGATCAAACACATTTGCCACAATTACCTGTGAGTAACAGAATTGTCACACATACAAAAAAAATAACTTTGAAATATTAATGACATCTGTGTTCAGCTGCATAAGCAAAAATATGCACTGCCTGTTGTGATTGGAAGAGAGAAGTTGATTTTGCTGCCAACATTTTTGTTCAGGATAACAGATGTTCAAACCTCTGATATATTAAAAATTATTGAACGTATCCTCCCTTCTTCACAGTGCTGCATACCGGTTCACTCTGGACTTGGATCCGGACTTGTAAGAATGTTTAGGTTCAAGTCCAAAAAAAACCGGTTAACCTAAAAGTCAAGAACCGAGTCCGGATTTATTACCATTAAAGAACATTTCACACACCCCTTTTCTTTCCAAACCATCTAAAACCTTCCGTAGATTGCAAAATCTTATGCTGCAAAATGAAGAAAACATTGCCATCGGGCATCATCAAGTACCAGCCTCCATGTTATGTGGCCAAAGTTTCACCCAGACAACATGGCAAGGCTGCCAACATGCAATTTTGTATATGCCATGGGTTTAGGTCCAGAATTACAAATCCGTTACTGAACCTAAATCTCTGGACTTGAATCCGGACCTGAACCTAAATGTGGGTTTAGGTATGCAGCACTTACAGTTCTTCATGCATCGCACAACATGGGAGGCAGTCAAAAAGTAATCCTAGGGCTGACATGATATAAATGTACAACTCCGGACCTACATAAACTTAATTGTCCAACTATTGATGTGTGTATTAACATTCATAAACATTGTCTTTTCTGTGGTAAAAAATTATAGTTGTCATCTTTAAAGAAGGGTTCACATTTTTCTAATCTCAAAAGAAGTTAGTCTGTATAAAGTACATCATACATGTCGTCTATTAAAAGACACTCAACTGTCTTCTTTGTGGAAGTATTTCTTCTAGTCATATAAAGTAAGGGTCCAGTACCTATACTTCAGGGGGGATTTTATTTTGGACCTGGACATATCTATAGGTACAAGACAGTACATTGTTACAGAACTGATTGAGATTGACAATCCTACCTTTCCCTCTCCATCTTGCTCTATGTTGTCTGCTGACACAGCAGCCTCCAGTGCAGCTGCCCAGTGCTGCTTGTCGGGGAAGCTGAGGGCCATGAGGTGCAGAGTGCGACCTGGCCAGCAGGTGGTGCAGGGGTGGGACTCCAGCTTGATGATGTAAGGTAGATCTACAACAACAACAACAACAACAACAACATACAAACTTGGCCTGCAGTTACCATCTGCCACTAGGCCAGAGCTACATTTGTATATACATGTAGCTAAAGCCAATCTGTTTAATTACGGTCAGGGCTCGAAATATATATAGTAAGTGCACTGTGCAAAATGCACATGATTTTCAAGATTTGGACGTAAAAATATTTTGAATGTGCAATTTTGCACCTAGAAAATACCAATATTATGATTGTGCTGTGGAGGAGCATGGAGGGGAGGGGGGCGTATTACAGGAAAAGAAGCAAAAATTAGTTAATTTGAGATAGAGATACAACAATGTAGTTACTATACCATCATATTCTTACCTTGGGGTTGTATTTACAGCAGGATGTAGCTTTAACCCCGCCATGAAAGTATAACAAAGAAGGCCCTAAGAGCGCTGTTTAGTATCAGATCCAGCCTATTTTTCAAAAGCAGTATGTTTTACTTTAGATATCATGCACAATATGCAAAATAAAAATAATTTTAGTGCTTTCAGACTGTTGGTATATTTTCTTTTTGTGCAGTATAAGATGTTTTTAATTTTGGGAAGGGAAGGAAGCTGTATGCTGTGGCAGGCTAAGAAGGTTAACGCTCAGTAAAACAGTTGCAAACCGACTAAATACAATTTTCCACTTAAATTTTCAAATTGCACCTAAAAGTTTTGCCAATGAGCAACTTTGCACATACCCGAAAAAAGTATTTCGAGCCCTAATGGTTGAAACAATGTACAATGTGTCCACACAGACAAAAACACATATTCGGGGTGTCAAATTTTAATGTTTTGAATCACTGAGAAACCTAATAAAACTACTGCAAATATGTAAAGATTTACAGTATATGGGACACAAAATGTGACACCCACTTTAACTATGGCCCTATTAAAGAACTACTAGTTATACATGTACATGTATAACTAACAATTTTTTTTAATTAGACTGTTTTCAAGCATGAAAACAGAGTCTGTGAAGCTGTGAGGTTGTTCTGAACTTCTGTGGGAATCTAACAGCTGCTCTTTGAAGAGCACATAACCACCTCTATATGTATGTACATCACTACGATATAAGAATTAGTAAGAAAGTTGATATGTCTGATATCTATAATCAGGCAGACCTGTCTTGGCAGTGTTGATGAGTTCAGCTGCTGTCACAGCACTGTGGATGGAAATGGTACGGTCCTCAGGGCACAGGTCAAACTCATCACACAGGGTACGGTCAACTGGAAACCAGAATTACATCACACTGTAAATACTGTGCATACTTTGTACACATGTAGTTGTAGAGTGTGAAGATGATTTTGCACACCTTGGTAAATATTGTCTTTACTGCCTTTGAGCAGTCCCAACTCACGGCGGTCGCGTTGGCCAGGTGGTCACCTTGGACAGATCGCTTAATGCTTGCTTCAATAGGGAAAATTTTTGTGATGGGGAAAAAACGGTCACCATAGCCAGGTGGCCAGCTTTAAGAGGTGGTCACCTTTATTGAGGGTTTATTGAGGGAAAACTCTCCTTTAGCTGCCCACCTGAAGGTGGCAGCTATTCTTCCAGGAGAGGGTACATACATGTACATGACATAACAACACATCCCGTACAATTACATATACATTTACATTACATAGTATTTTAAAAGAAAACAAGGTTTGACTGTAGTTTATTAATTACCAAGCACTCACCCTTGTTGTCCATGTCATAAATAAGGAGCTTGCAGCCTTGCAGGGTGCACCATCTCTTGTCCCAGCCCATCTTGTTGTTCCTGGGACACACAAACACACAGCTTCATCATCATAGTTTTGTTTCTTATTGTAAGTTTATTTTCATTTGCACATACATATAAAGCAAAAACCATACAGGTCTGGAGTAAATATAATAATCGAACGAAACAGGATATAAAATAATTAACCTAAACAGAATAGATGTGCTGGAGGAGACAAAAAGCCTCAGGGCTTATTCTTGCCCTCCAAACAATAAAAAGGGTAAATAAACAATAATTATACAAAAAATAGTACTGTGAGTAAACTCATTTCCCACAACAAAATTACATGGTGATATTAGAAACTTAAAGAATGAGGGAAATATTGAACAATTGGTAATTCAGTCGGCTTTATATAATTATTACCTCCGGGGAGGGAGATATCGTTCAGCAGAAGGGTACTGTAAGTTCTCGTGGTTTTCATGTTTGCAGCTGTTTTTCAAGGTGAAGTGGACAGATTAATCTGGGACTCGCTATACGATTTGTTATAATTTTTCAATATTTTAAATATGTGTTTCTGGGCATGGACATAAAACATTTTGGTGGCTTCTGGACAGCCCCCCTTTTCCCTGAAAATGGTCTTGGTTTTATGGCTTGGCTGTTGTTAAGGTATAGCTGGTTTGTTCCATTTTTACCAGGCGTCTGACTTTTTTACCGTGTCTGGTTCCGATAAAAATTAGGTTTTCAATAGAACGCAGGCGCGGGAAGGGGTCGGAGATTAGTTGTTCCAAATGTTAGACATCTGATACAACCAGGTGCAGGTAATGGCAGTGGTGAACTGCTGTATTTAACGTTATTTTAAATGGTTGCAAAATCCAACAGTAGGAAAATTTTCCTTTTTGTAATAGTGTTGTGTACCTCAAAGATGATGTGATATTTGCAACCAGCAAAGAATATCTATACAAACTATAAATATAGTATAATAACTAACAAAAGGCACAAGAATCTTCATCCTATTGAAGGCAGCTTCCTCAAACAAGAGATGAAGAAAAGTGGTAACACCGCCAGTAACACAAACCCTTCACAACTTCAATCATGCCATAACAGCAACTTCATACATAACACAACAGCAATTTTATCACAACATAGCACAAGGTTTTCACACTGACAATGTGAACACAAGGCTCGAAATACTGGTGCATGTGCACCTTACTGCACCCAACTTTAGAGCTGTGCACCCAATATTTTTCTGTGGGTGCACCAACTCAACCAGTGCACCCAAATATTTTTGAAGCGGTATTAAACTGGGCTTAAAAACAAGATAAGATTCGATGACCACAGCACCACGACTCCGTCTTCCCTAACGCACATGTTTTCCTCTCTAACAAAATCTCATTAAACCTGCTAAATCACAACCTGCATAACAACTGTATGCAAGTATTAACAGTACTATTCATTGGCGTAATTATTGCTATGTACGTCATTGAAACCAAAACGATTCGCATCTACTGGACCCCTTTAGCATGTATACCGGGAATCTCTGTGTAGTTGTGATATGTGACACTGTGTTATGTTGGTGTTACCACTTTTGTGTGACTGTTAATATCTATATTATTTTGGTTATCATTTGTACTTTCAACAGCTATTTAACGCATTGTCTAGCTACATTGTACAGATATAGAGACTTAATACTGGCTGTGTCCAGTAATGTATATAATTATGTAGATGTAGAGACACCATATCTTAAAAAAATCCTTTATAGTTATACCTACCTAAGTCTGGAGGTGTATCATGACCATAAACCAAGTTTCATTTTACAGATCTATCATAAGAAGAATTTTACAGTGGTTAACTCATAACATCAGTTTTGGAATCTTGTTTACCTTGGTACTTTCAACCATCCTTCCATTTGCAAGCTGGTGTCATCAGCTGACAGGTTCATGGTAGACATCTGCTTCTTCTTCCTGACTGACATACGAAAATGCTCCACAAACTGTGATGGGAGACCACAGGTGCTGGGAAGGCAACCTGCACACTTGGCATGGCACACAGCTTTGCATTCTGTTCAACAAAAAACAAGATGTAATGAGCATGAAAGGTAATCGAGGGTTAATGACCCACTGTGAGGTATCATGAGGCCTGGTCATTCCCTACATGTATAAGCACCGATTGAACGTTGAAGATTGAATTTCATTTTGTTATGGAATGCACTAAATATGATGATTTACGTAATAAGCTATTTACATTTCTGGAAACAAGTACAACTGATTTCAAGAGTCTAGATGCTAGAGACAGACTTGAATACACATGTATCTTTACATGTAATGCATGATTCCCACAATGCAAAAATAGGTTAATATAAAATATTAATTATATAAAAGACAGCATTGTTATTAGAAAAGATACCAAAACTCGTGATAGCTCCACTCGATTGTAACACTTACTAGTAAACAAAGTCTTGTGCTAGCCCTTATTGTTTGAGTAATTACTAGATATATTAGATTTTATTCTACATTAGATCTTATTCAACACATATATTTTACTTGTTTGTCATATATGTACTTTGCCATCCATTGTACCATAAGCAATTCTCGTGCAATAAAGTTCTTTTTGTAATAGGAACTGACCAGGTCTTATGACACCATATACACTGAGGAACAGGCAGCAGGGCTCAAAATACCCACGTGCAATGTGCAAAATGCACAAGATTTGGATGTAAAAATATTTTGAATGTGCAATTTTGCACCTGGAAAATATCGATATACCACGTTTGTGCTGTGCTCCCAGAGCAGGAGGGGAGGGGGGTGCCTACATCAATTTTGCATCCACATAGCCTAGCGGCGACCAATGGGTGACCAGCATTCCGCGCCACGCCCACTTTGCGGTCGATTCCATTCGACAATGGGGTTGAACAGCATCCTTCCTTACGGCGCGGCAGGTAGTCGGAGTTGGAAATGTCAGATAAACAATGTAAGAATTGGTGTATTTGGGGTGAAAATAATGCAAGTAACGAAGTAACGGGTTCCTTTCTCAGCACTCGGTATACAGAGTTGAGGCGGCTTCCGTCCTAGATCTCCAGTGCCGAATTTACGTCAACACTTGGTGTGTCGGCGGATTCAGCACTGGAAACTCGTAATCGGCAAATCAAACCTTGTCTTTACAAAGGGTATCGAGATGCTGCCACTCATATTTTCGAGATCATACCGCCTGGGTAACATACATGTAGTTCAATCGGGACAACAAGGTTATCGGCAGGACAGGACTGCACGGCCTCTTTTCTTACATTTTCACAGACAAAGACTTGGCCTAAGATACTGTTTTGTACGCCGCCAGCCGACGTAAGCACCAGAAGCCCAGTGCCGAAATGGTTTAACTCGGCTCGGTAGTTATTTTGCTCCAACTATTCAAAGACACAGAATTTCAGAAAACAATTTACAAATGTATCTTTTGAACAAGTTTGAGAAACATCTTTTTCAACCATATCTTGCTAAAGCGCGGGTTGTGGGTGTGGCCGAAATGCTGCCCGCCTATTGGTCCCCGCTAGGCTGGCTTGGATGGGAAATTGAGGTTCCGGAGGGGGGGTGCATTGCAGGAAAAGAAGCAAAAATTAACTTCTTGATGTGCCGTATAAAATGTCTTTAATTTCGGGAAGGGAAGGAAACTGTATTCTGTGACAGGCTATACTCAGGTTAACACTCAGTAAAACAGTTGCAAACTGACTAAATATAATTTTGCACGTAAATTTTTCAAATGGCACCTAAGATTTTTGCCTATGTGAAATTTTGCACATACATGAACTGAAAAAAAAGGATTTCAAGCCCTGGGCAGGCCATTAATGTAACAATATAGCCTATACAGACTACTCTTGTTTTCCATCTGCACTTCCTTTAACTGCATGGTCAAGGTGCTGTCCATTCAAACAAGCAAATCCAGTATGTACAATGCATCTTCTTGCCATCGGTCATTACTGGACGCCCCTAAGCCTAGTATCAAGTCCAAATCTACTTCGTGGAGATAAGGTTGAATTTTGTTGCACATTGTCTATTTGACGCACACTCCTTGCAAAGATGGTGGGCAAACTCAAAAAAATCCCTGTCTGATCTCATGCCCAGAGGCACTGTGAATCCGCAATGAATATGCACATACATGTACAGTGACATGCATGTACTCATATAGTGCACTCATACTGTGTTTGATCAATGCGGGACCGATACATTGCCTAATAGTAGTATATACATGTATAACTAATACATGACCTGTGTAACAGCATTATATATATTATATATGCAGCATAGTTTTTGCATGCACAAAAGACCAGCCAACAACTAGCTACCCCAGTGTCAGGAACACCACATACATTACTACATACATGAACAAGCATTACACTGTTTGTACAATGTATACTCACCATGGCATTTTGTGGCTTGTCTACCAAAGTGGATGGTGTCCAGACAAACTGCACACTTGGCCCCCCTCATGCTGATACCAGTGTGGAATCTATGTGGAATGTTGTGGTGCATGCGCTCCTTAGGTCTCCTAGCAGAACACTGTGGAGACTCGGGACCTGTCTGTGGAAAGGGCCGGAAAATATTTGTAAATAATTTTTCAGGTACTAGTAGTTATATTATAGGACATAAGTTCTTAGAATAACAACAAAATGTAATTTTCACATGAATGTACATGGTTCAAATACTACATTGTGCAGTTGAACCTTGTATCCATTTTGTTTGCAATTGGTGCAACCTACATATAAATGTGCCATGTGCTACTTATTTTTGCCAGGGAAGATTACATCTCTTGTTCGAATGACCTGCTCAACAACGCTGGCTATACAGTACATTTTGTATATAGGAGAATATTTGCCAGGGGAGTTTGGCCGCCTTCGGGGTTTGACTAACTTCTAAGGGAAAGAACCAACCTTCCCAGGACTGACTCCCCTGGCTAATATTACTAGTACTCTCCTTTTTGCCAAATGCGACGTTCCGTATTCCCATAGAATTAGGCCTGGTAGAGGCTAGATTTATGGCAATGAAAAGCACTTGCGTTACTATACCAAACACACAGGGCTGCAGCAGACCAGGGTTTCAACTCAGTCTGTTCTTTGTGAGGTGGAGGATTGGAAAAAAAATTAATATTAAAATAACTTTTTGTCTCTTTCCTTATTTTAATTAGGCTGCAAATGAAGTGTGGGGCATAAACGCTTTTTTTTATCTTGAAAATCAACAGTTTACATTATGCAAATAAAAATACTAACCAATAATGTCTAGTGGTGATAGCTATCCAACTGATGTATTCTTAGTTATATGGTACTTCATACTATTGTTAAATCAATGTAAAACATTGAGTCTTCCCTACCCCGGTAATATCCTACTGTGCACGTGGGTCAGTCATCCCGAGGAGAACATTTGTAGCATTATCTCATTGTGGTAAAATAAAGGTCAACCTTTTCCATACTCCTCTGACTGTGATGAGTCATTATGTTTTCCCCCAGAATACAGTAACTACATTTAGGCCACAGCAAGTAATTTTTATGGATGACATCAGCGCGCGCATTAATTTTTGCCTGATTTTGGAAAAAAAAAAGAAGAAATTTTGTTGCCTTCTGACAGTGGTCAACATGCCAAAAATGAGCAAAGATGCCTGTTGCCATGCCGGAAGGTTAATGGCAGATAACCACGAAGAGGGGAGACAAGAAAAGGCTCTGATTTAATGGTTTCTTTCTTACTCTCATCTGCCGAATAAACATACCCCCCGGAATAAACGTACCCCCCAGACAAATCTTCAAAATCAAATAAACATACCCCCGGAATAAACGTACCCCCCCGGAAAATTACCAAAATTGACAGGTAACCTGTGTCTCTTGTACTAAAATGCGCCCTTACTGATATATGCACAAATCTTTAACTGTTATTTGCAATTAGGAATTTAAATAGACCAAAAAAAAGAGCATTTAATATTTCGTATTTTGATAAGCACCACCCATGACAATAGAACATTCAGACGAATTTATGCACGCGGTGACTGCAAAAACCGGCCCGAAAATGACCCGAAAGTTTCTCGCTACAATACGTGTTTATAAACGTCTTCACGTCGATGATTTGTCAATTTTTTTCACACGAAGTTGAAAAAAATTACTGGTTTTCAAAAAATTAATAAACGTACTGTGCAAAATAAGAACGTACTGGGTGGATGTTCGGGCCCAAAAAAATAAACGTACCCGTACGTTTATTCGGCAGATGAGAGTACTTTGATGCAGTGATATGTGGTGCTGGCTGTGTATATGTGATGTTCCAATGAATTTGAGTCAAAATTTTAAATTGTAGGAACCTTGTTTTTTTTCGCCCGCTCTCATTAGATTTGGAATCTGCGGAGGATGTCATCCATAAAATTTACTTGCTGTGGCCTTAGCATAACATACCTGTGTGTTGTGAGTGTCCTTCAGGGAGCTGGGCTGCTGACTAGGAGACATGACAATAGCAGACAGAACTGTGCTGGACTGGGCCTCTGACATGGACGGTCTACTTGGCTACAAGACCCTGCTGCAAGGACATGTACATGCCAAGTAGAATTTGTGCACATTAACTGGGTGTTAATTTTGTAAAAATGCAAAGTAAATTAAGTTTATAGCTATGGCTTGTAGGTCTTGTAGGCTGCTATTTTGCAATTCCATTCTTCAACCAGTATTCTTGCAAGTATTTTTATTTTACATTGGACATGTGTGATTTTATATCCTTACAATACAGTCAATTGCAGGGCTTGAAATACAGTCAAACCTGTCCAAGACAAACACCTAATAGTATATATAGCTATGGGACCAAGGAAAAGTGGCCTTCTCAGACAAGTGCTCTTCTTATACAAAAAGTCTGATGACAAGGAAAGACAGAGAACAAGAAACCTGCAGCAAATTTTAGAGTTTCACCGATCTTACAGTAGACCGTGCCATAGATCCAAAGTGACCCAGCCTGAACCATTTTAGATTGTGCGAAGACTGTCATGCTGCCAAAATCGATGACAAACTGGCCGATTCCATCAAGACCTCTCGCTAAATGCATTATCAAAAAACATTTTCTGACACATGCTTAAACATGAAATGGCCGTCATAGGAAAGGGCCATTGAGCAAGTGGTTGGCGTAGGCAAGTCCATTAATGGGAAAAAGTCTATTGGGAAAGAATCGGGACCTAGAAAAAGCGGCAATCATGGCCAGATGGCTAAGTCTAGTAGGTTGTCGCTTCAGCAAGTTTGACTGTACTATGTATTATAGATCAAATGTCTGCAATATGTGAGTCATCTGCAAACTATGCACAAAGGGCTCCATTGGAAATCAGTCTGATTCACTGCAGGAACTCCATGATTGTGTATAAAAATTATCTGTAAATAAAATAAAATAATTCATGAAATGAAATATAAACTATATTACATGTATGTCTTTCTGCATTGCTAACCATGAGGAAAGATATAGTGTACCCACCATGAGTAGAGATGGTACTGTAGAGTTGTGCCTTCAGCTGGCTGATCTGCTGCTGCAGGTCACAGCTGTGCTGTTTCTCCTGCTGCAGTCTTTGCTGCAGTTCCTTGTACTGCAGCGGCATGGCTGCGGGCGGGGCTGCTGTATCCTTTCCCTTGTGAAACAGGCCCAGGACCTGATGGGAAGATACATGTACAACAGGACCATTCCCAACAAATTCAGCAGCTGGTTGACTAGCAAGGATCATTAAACAGACCACTTTGCTATGCGCATATGCATCTTTAAACCATGGCCTCAGTACATGTGATGTTTGCCTAGTTTAGACCACACCGACTTAATTTTGTGGATGACATCCTCTGAAGACCTCCAAACTAGTGCGCGCGGGTGAAAAAAAGAAAAATCCGGCAAAAAAAAAATGCTACTAAACCACTGGAACACAAAGCTGGTATTGTGAATTTGGCGTATTACATACATTTTGTAGCGACGTATACGACAGGCCGGCACATGCTGGCTTTTTGCGAAATTTATGAATCAACACTGTACGTATGTACTGAGTTCTTGAGTCATGGAACTTCGGTAGCCTGGGTGCCGTCCTCCAGAGTTACCACCGTCTTCGTTGTCGCTAACCACCATGGACTTAACCCGGGCCTAAAGCCAGGCCAGAGCCTCGGAAGACGTGATCTTTTTTTTTTGAGATCAGGCGAAAATCATGCGCGCGTGGATGTCATCCATAAAATTAGGGCAGTGTGGCCTTACATATGCAAAATAATCATGTCATGAATTTGCAACTTGAATTTGCAATTTGAACTTGTACAACATTATAATGGACACAGTATAAACTCTAATGTGTCAAACTGGTACAGATTCTACACATTTTTGTACGATTTAAGACTTAGTACATGTAAATAGAGGCAGCGACCAAAGTGTGCCGTATCATCTTGGCAGTATAATCAAAGCCCGTATGTATGTATGTATGTACGTATGTATGTGTGTGTGTTTGTATGTACATTAAATGTTGTATGGTCAAGTGTGTATGTATGTACAGTACATTAAATGTTGTATGGTCAACTCTCCACTGGGAGATCACCCAGAAGAAAGTCAATGTTAAGACACAAGGATGAGTACAAATCAGCCCTCCAAGACTTGTCTATTTAAGTTGGCTGGGCAAAGGAAGCCATGAACAAAAGCAAATTGAGGTCAGCTGTAAATGCTGCTCTCAGTCTGAACTATGAAAGAAATTCTTGAAAACAATATTATATATATATAATAATACTTAGTACACTTAAGTTAATAGTGAAAATCTTGTAATAAGCATGTTTTGATGCATACCTTTTTCTTCTTGCCTGTACCATCTGTCTTTGCCTGTAGAAAGTCAATCAGCTTTGTCTGCTGTGCTATGGTGGACATAGTCTTGACTGATTCATGGGAGTGGGTCATCTGCAAGATGTTTCATATAATTTAAGAAGCTTAATCTTCATTCTACACACATGCAGGGAATATATGATATCAATGTTCTTCACATTTAACCACCTGTACAAAACTTTAAACATGTAAATGGACCGTTTTTTTTAATCTAAAGCTGGGGTTAGATTTGATCCTCTACTGGAGATTTAGGATGGTTTTCAGATCTGCCTGTCACTGGTGTTCTTTATTTAAGTTCACATTACAGATAAATTGTATGGTTATAGAGGGTTCAAAATTAACTCTTTGACTATAGTCAAAGATAGGAGCACTGATAATATCGAAGCACACCACCAGAAAAAGATCATCCTAATAATATATAATTGATGTTAACTTGCAAAACTTCACACAAAAATGTTTAATTTCTATCAAGAAGACTTGAGAAAACACAAAAGTGTATTGTATCACTTATTTCTGCCGGCAGCACATTCAACATACATTGTATTTACTCATGTCAGCCTATATAGCCTTGTTCTGCAGTCCATTATCTAGGCTCAGGCCTTGAATTCTGCCTAATTTTGACAGGTGTACCTACACTGTATGTGACCATCATTTCAAATCAAGTCACAAAGCTGTTTTTCCAATTGTTTTAGTCTAAAAAAAACAAACAAGGTGAACATCACTATTCCGTATGTCCAAGGAGTATCTGAGAAACTAGAAATAAACACAGTCCTCACTAGTATGGCTTCCATCTGATTTTCCAGATCGGCCTTCTCTGTCTGTAGATGTTCTCCTCTCTCCTCGGCAGTCTCCAGTCCCTGGGTCAGCTGGAAGTTTATGGCCTTTAGTGATGTCACCTGGTCCTGTAGCTTCACATTCTGATAAAATATCAAGTTTAAATATGTTTAAAATTTAAACTTTCACTCCAACACAAAAGATTGTTCTCAAAGCTTTCTCCCCGTCACTCAAATCTTCTGCAATAGACAGAGGATACTTTTGACCAAAGTCTCACCAAACCATTGAGGAAGAATGAATGGTCAAAAGCTCTACAAATGCTGGTGAGAACTGTTGTGTTGGAATAAATGTTTTTACTTTAAGCATGTAACTAGCAACACAGATGAACTTTCATGATAAAATTTAAACATGTTATTTACTATCAGATCTGTCAACACAGAGTGTTAGAATGCACAGTAACTGTTGCAAGCTACAATTCATCAAGTACAAGCACATTGTGCAATGTGTACGCACACCAAATAACATCACAGTAACTCCATTAAGGGTGCATACTAATTTTGAGCTTCTTTTACAAATCATTCAATGAAACATACTCAGCTGAAATCTGTCAAAAATGGGAAAACACTGAAGCCTAATTCAAGTCAACTGAATTTCCATGTCCTGCAAACACTGTAAACTAAAATCCATCAACATTTTTGTTGGTATTTTAGCAAAGAGGTACTTTGTAACAATGCAAACATAATTTTGTGTATCATACATAATGCATAAGCATATTCATCATCATCTATCGGCTAACAGCCGGGACTAAGCTAGTGCAGATTTCTTTCCATACAGCCCTATCAAGCATTACATTTTCTAAGTCATCAAAGTCAATTCCAGTGTCTCTAACTAAGGTATCGGTGAATGTCAAACTTCTGGAGTGCACTCGTCCACGTGGTTTCCACATGAGTACAGATGAAACAATTTCTTGCTTGGCTCGGAAACAATGTCCAGCGAACATAACTCGACGGTGGGTGAGTTTTTGAGACAGTCTTGGGAGTCCTCCATAAATTTTTTCGAGAGTGGCATGTTGCCTCCAAGATATATTCTGTGCCCTCCGCAAGAGTTTTGTATAAGTCCCGTCCAATCGTTTTTGAAGCTGACAGGTAAGTGTCCAACTTTCTGCACCATAAAGCAGTATCGGTTCTACAAGGGTAAGAAAAACTTGGACTTTCAATTTGTTAGGGATATTAGACTTCCAGATCTTATCCAATTTGTTGCATGCTTCCCATGCTAGGGCTTTTCTAGTTTCAAAATCTTTCCTTGGGCACATAATGAAGGAACCAAGGTATTTAAAGTTTTCTACTTTTGTAATGAGTGCCCCAGACAATGATCTCAGTTCTAATGGTCCAGAAATGTTACTGATGTATTCAGTTTTTGATTCATTACAAAAAAGCCCCACAAGGGATGCAGCTTCTTCTAGGGATTGAAGCAATGTTTCTGCATTTTTAATCAGTTCAGCAACCAGCGCAAGGTCGTCTGCAAAGTCCAAATCAGTGAGATATTGGGCAGGGTGCCTTCGACTCCTGCACGGTTGGATTTCTATACCCTTGTCTTCATTTACGTCTAGCGATATTCGTAATACATAATCAAGTACAATGATAAATAAATATGGTGCTAAAGTATCACCCTGGAGAACTCCAGTAACTATCTCAAATGAACTAGTCTCACCATCAGGTGTGATCACTGAGGCTATAGTATCTCTATACAGGGCCTTAATTGCTTGTATAAAACAATATGGAATACCGTACATTGCTAGAATTTCAAACATCACATCTCTATCGATGGAATCGAATGCCTTACGGAAATCGACAAACAGTAATACAAAATCCCTATTACATCTCTTCAACTCTTCAATTATTCGCCGTATTGCAAGAATCTGTGAAATTGTTGACCTCCCTTTTCTAAAACCATTTTGGTTCCTCCTAAGAACAGGGTCTATTACAGGGGTTAGGCGATTGAGTAAAAGTTTGTTGTATATTTTTGCAGCAATAGGAGTAAGTGTAATCCCTCTATAGTTGGAGGCAGACGTTAGGTCGCCTTTTTTGGGAATGGGAACAATTCCTCCTTTTAACCAAGATGACGGTGGTCTATGATACATGAAGGTTTGGTTACACAAATACAAAAGAAGGTCCTTGAAAACTGGGTCTTTCCAAATGATGGCAGGTATATTATCTAACCCTGGGGATTTGTTGTCATGCAGAGATCTCAGAATCAACTCAAGTTCACTTGGGGTGAAGGCATCTGTTACTATGTCCAGATCTTCCGCAACGGGTGACATCTTAAGTTGCTTCGCAGATGGAGTCCTCGTAGATGAACCCAGGTAGGGTATTTGAAGTGTGCTAGCCAGTTGTCTTTCCTCTCTTCAGGAGAACCCCCCTTTAATTTGACCGTTGGTTTGGATTTCCGACCAGTTAGTTCGTTGATAGTTTTCCAGGCAGCATCATGTTGTTTCGTGACATGAAGATGAGCAATGCGACCTATCTTTTCTTGGATGACTTCTGCTTCAGCATAAGCATATTAAAGTATTATGAACAGACTATTTTATGAACAGACTATTAGAAGAACCCGTGTACATACCATGAGTGTGATAGAACATGGATGGGTTTACCTCTTCTGTAATTCTGTCATTGGTGCTCTTCTCTTGAGCAAGCTTCCTCTGTAGCCCATCATTGGTCAGCTTGATCATCGCTAACTTCTTTCAGACTCATTCAGCTGCAACAATCAATGCTTCTAGTTAGGTGAGATCTGCACCAATATGCCAGGCATTAAAGCTACTTACATCCTAAGATAAACCTCTATGTAAAAGGGAATTACAAATTGGATTACACATTAGGTCAGTGACCTATGGCAGGCAATACGTTATGTTTTACCATCAGGCTGTGTACCTGTGTTGGACGGTGTTCAGTACTAAGGACAGGTGTATTTACCTGTGTTGGACGGTGTTCAGTACTAAGGACAGGTGTGTTTACCTGTGTTGGATGGTGTTCAGTACTAAGGACAGGTGTGTTTACCTGTGTTGGATGGTGTTCAGTACTAAGGACAGGTGTTGTTTACCTGTGTTGGATGGTGTTCAGTACCAGGGTCAGGTGTGTTTACCTGTGTTGGATGGTGTTCAGTACCAGGGACAGGTGTGTTTACCTGTGTTGGATGGTGTTCAGTACCAGGGACAGGTGTGTTTACCTGTGTGTGGATGGTGTTCAGTACCAGGGTCAGGTGTGTTTACCTGTGTTGGATGGTGTTCAGTACCAGGGACAGGTGTGTTTATGGTGTTCTGTGTTGGATGGTGTTCAGTACCAGGGACAGGTGTGTTCACCTCTATGTGGATGGTGTTCAGTATCAGGGTCAGGTGTGTTTACCTGTGTGTGGATGGTGTTCAGTACCAGGGTCAGGTGTGTTTACCTGTGTTGGATGGTGTTCAGTACCAGGGACAGGTGTGTTCACCTCTATGTGGATGGTGTTCAGTATCAGGGTCAGGTGTGTTTACCTGTGTGTGGATGGTGTTCAGTACCAGGGTCAGGTGTGTTTACCTGTGTGTGGATGGTGTTCAGTACTAAGGACAGGTGTGTAACCTGTGTGTGGATGGTGTTCAGTACTAAGGACAGGTGTGTTAACCTGTGTTGGATGGTGGTCAGTACTAAGGACAGCTGTGTTAACCTGTGTGTGGATGGTGTTCAGTACCGGGGACAGCTGTGTTTACCTGTGTTGGATGGTGGTCAGTAATAAGGACAGGTGTGTTTACCTGTGCTGGATGGTGTTCAGTACCAGGGACAGGTGTGTTTACATGTATGTGGATGGTGTTCAGTACCAGGGACAGCTGTGTTTACCTCTATGTGGATGGTGTTCAGTATCAGGGTCAGGTGTGTTTACCCATGGTGTGTGTATGGGGGGGGGGCTGTTCAGTGGGTCACATTGTGTCTTTATGATTGATTTGATGACCTTACATCCTCCAAAAACTTTCTCCCCTCGCTCATCGCTGTCCTGCAGGTTTTGTTTGCAGACGCTGCAGCTGCTGCTGATGACAGGTGATGGCAGTTTCCATAGCTTCAGTCAGCCGCTCCAGCTTCTCCTCTGCACCACTTCTGTAGTCAGAATGTTAACAGACAAAGTTAGTTCTTCACTATAGTGAAACTAGTAAAAGACTAGTAAAAGACTTCTGTACAAACCGAGGACTGATTGGGAATTGTGAATTATTATGACTTCACCACCTAGTGGTGAAGTCATATTGTTTTTGCTGACATTTCTTTTTCTTCTCCTCCTCCTGCCATTTTTTAAATTGATTCAACTCCTTCATTTTTGGGCCAAATAACATAAAATTTGGCATGAAGGTACACTGGCCAAATACCCCTTTAAAAATTTTCTTGGTACAGGCTTTTATAATGGTTTTATTGTGACTTTTTGTTTGTGTTATAGGTAATGTACTGTAGCAGTGTGTTTTGCCAAGATTTGAGTGTGACCATATTTGGGCATATGGCCAATGCCCAAATATGGGCAGCAGGTGCACCCTGTTTGGTGATCTGGTCGCTGATTGGCTGTTCCATTAATTACTGTACTGCTAAATGAACACCTGTGTAGGCTTCCACATACTTATAATAGGAAAAGTTACTTTGTTTTTTTACAAGTATTAGCCACGAAAATTAAGTCTTTTTGGTTGTAAATCAGTAGAAACATGTCATATAACCTACATTTCTATAACCTTGCTATTTTGAAACCAATTTTAAAATTCTAAAACCAGATAAGTTGCTTTCCTCTATTCTTCTTGCTTATTGGCTGTTGAGATCTAATTGGGTTAACTGTATTAACATCTGCACATACATGTGTAGTCATACCATGTTGATAGTATTGAACTGCATTCAAGTGTTTTGGGGTAGAGATGTAAAACTTTCCTTCTCAAGCATTGGAATGCGGGACATAAACGCTTTTTTTAATCTTGAAAACCAACAGCATTATGCAAAAAAAAATCCTAACCAATAATGTAGGAGATAGCTATCCAACTGTTGCAGTCTTAGTTATATGTCACTTCATACTATATTTGTATCAATATAAAGCATTGATTTCCCTTGTATTTCTCCTTCTTTCCCTGCCATGTCATGAAACATGGTGAAGTCATGCTACATTTGCTCCAAAGCAGATGTCGGCCTTTCTAGTTTTGATGCTCAAAAGTGCAAGGGTTACCCTGATGTATGCACCAGGACAGGTGTGTTTACCGTGGATGGTGTTCAGTACCAGGGACAGGTGTGTTTGCCTGTGTTGGATTGGTGTTCAGTACCAGGGACAGGTGTGTTATCTGTGTTGGATGGTGTTCAGTACCAGGGACAGGTGTGTTTGCCTGTGTGTGGATGGTGTTCAGTACCAGGGACAGGTGTGTTCACCTGTGTTGGATGGTGTTCAGTACCAGGGACAGGTGTGTTAACCTGTGTGTAGTGTGTTGAGGGTGTTCAGTACCAGTGACAGGAGTGTTTACCTTTATGTGGATAAGTATGATGCACTGCCTATGCACATGTAACTGGCATCTATGCAACAGCAGAAGTTCTCACAAAGGCTCCTTGAATTTGGTACCTTGAAACTTTTTCAGTGTGGATCTCCCCCTCCATGTCCTGTAGTTTAGTCTCTACTGAAAGTGTTTTTCTCTGCAGGCTGGCCTTCAGTTGCTGCCAGCTGCGCTCCCTTTCCTCCAACTCCTCATTAAGAGACTCCAGGGCTTCTATCTGTTCTTCTAGGGTGGTGCAAGTGGTCTTCAAGACATCGATATTCTACAGAGGAAGACAGAGAAGAGTTAATTGATGGAAACTCTTGTCACTCACTCATTTATATATACTACATTGTATACACTGCATCCCGCAAGGAACAAGTTTTCTACTTTACAGATCCATGTACATGTAGAATGGTGTTTGAAAGCTGTAACCTTGACCTAAGATGTGACTGTGCAAAATGTCTGACAGAGAGGGTTAGGACGTCTGTCTTCATGTGACTCAATACGGCAGTAATTTCTTCCATTACAATCTTCTATGTATCTGTTGGGGTTGTGTGTTGTAACGGCAATGTTTCGCTCAGACCCTGGAGGTCTTTAGTTCAAATCCTGCCATGTCACCTGATCTTGTGTCCTTGGAAAGGAACTATCCTCTCTCCACCCGAGGTGTAAACAAAGTGGGTATCTGACCTCCGTAGGGGAGGCAAAAAGGCATTGGTCCAATACTGTGCCCTAGACACAGTGGATTAACAACGTGCCCTTATGACCTGAAAAAACCTTTACCTGTTATATCTGTGACACTCCTCTGGTTCATTTTTGCTTTCCATAGTTAATAGCGTCTGTGTGGTGTAGTGGATAGAGCCTTCGACTGTCAAGCAAGAAGACCCAGGTTCAATCCCCAGGGTTGGACCCAGACATGTCTGGACATGCACCCAGACGTTGTGCCCTTGGGAAAGGCACTTACAGGGTAACTGTAAAACCGGGCCCCGTCAAGACCCCGCGGGGCGCCCCGTCGGGGCCCCGTTTTTGGAGTGATCTGACAATATGCAACAAAATAAGGTGTAGACGTTTTCCGACAGCGAGCAGAAGTTTCTCAGGTAACAACTTACGAATATGACGGTAGTGTTGACAAAAACGTAAAACCTTACATGTTACATGTCATGTAGCTTGCGACGTTATTTACTTCACGTCGGCCACCCCCTCCCCCTCTGTTTTGGCGCCAGAAAATAGAATTTCTGATTCTTCTTGAAACATGTATATATTTTCCAAGGGCATTATCCTTGATATTTTCTAATGTATTTTCTGTAATAAACTACGCACATATAATAAATTACGCACCCCGGTTCGTTCAGACAGACGCGGCCACCGCGCCAGCCAGCTGAAAAATCCAGGGCAAACCCCACGTACTAGTATCTCGCTCTCTCCCATAGCTTAGTCAGCCGTCGGGGCAGCATGTTTGGCCAAGTTCTTCCACTGCTGGCGGTCCTCCGCCAGTCTGGCCATCTGGTTGGCTGTTAGACTAGTCCACTCTTTTAAGTCCGTTATCCATGACCGACGGGGACGTCCCCACGGCCGTGCGCCTTCCACCTTACCCTGGAGAACTGTATGTGACAGTGTGCCTTTGGCCCTAGACACATGTCCGAACCACTGTAACTTTTCTTCTTAACTGTGGCCAGGAAGCTGTCGAGTGGGCCTTGCAAGGTGTGAATGCGTTCCATGACCTCTTTGTTTGTAGTGTGTGATGTCCAGTGAACCCGTAGCAGTCTGCGATAACCATTTCAAACGCATTGATTCTCTTCACTATAGCTGCATTCAAAGTCCATGTCTCAGCACCATACAAGAAAATAGATAGCACAAGACAGCGTAGTAGGCGTATCTTTGTTGGCACGGAGATGCTATGACTGCACCAGATGTGTTTTAGCTTTGACAGTGCAAGGGTTGACTTGGCAATCCTGACTTACACCTCTTTGTCTGAGCTGCAGTCTTCTGTCTGGACAGAGCCGAGGTATGTAAACTCACTGACCTTCTCCAGTTCTAGTATACGTATGCTATAATGCTACCCGTCTTTTGAAGTCACAATCTCATCAGCACCGACATCGACGAAAGGTAAGACCAACACACTGGGTGGAACGTACTATCTCGGCAATGAAGACTACGGGCGGATAAGGTTTGTATATAAAATTAAAGTTGAAATTAAATGTATCCCGATTATATATGAACTGACTAATGTAAATCTATACCATTTTTTTGCTTAATTAAAATGATTAGCAGCATCGTGCCGGCAAATTAAAGTCCCCGCCTACCGAAAGGTGCCGCTTTGTGTAACCAGATATCATACTAGTATCTTCCCGCCAAGTATGCAAATCTTGCAGGACATCTTCGTGATACGCCTTTCTGATTGGTTGTTCCCTTTGCAAGCGGCCGACACGCCGAGAATATTTCTTTGAAACTGTAACACTTACAATAACAATATGTAATACATATACTACCAAATAATAAACGTACAAATGCATTATTCAAATAATCTTTCGGAAAAAATGTATTTGTATGCAGATTTTTTGGTGTTTGGGGCACAATTTTGGCGTTCAATCCATCGGGAAGTGTGAAGATATCATCAGCTTGGGTTTCGTCCCGCTATCAAATATATAACCCTGTAACAATTCTGATCGCAGCAATTATGTTGACAATTCAAAATATTTGTGGATATACATGTGCATGTTCAAGATGTGCCCGCATTTCAGTTGCCCGGGAATCGGCGTGGGTGCGGCGTGCACCGGGCACACTACATTTCTTTGTTGGGCGCCGTGCACAACAGCATTCAGCTTTATTAAATCGCTATTTGGTGTGTAATAATATTATTTTTGGTATCAGTAGATAGAACTATAATGCTCCTAAATACCCAACGATATATGGATATGAGTATAGGGGTACGTACGTTTACGTACTGAGTCTGCTTGCTGACGGACGGGGGAAGGTTGAAGATTTTCGCAAGGTCAGCGGCTGTCTTGGTATCGTATGATATTCCTTTTGAAATCTCAATTACAATTGTCATCTCTACATGATATATCTACATATGATACATTCCTTTATTGGAAAGGAGTCGCTTTCAGAGCAAGACGTGGGGTTTCTGCTCTCCCATCCCTCAGTCTTTTTAGTTTGTTTTATTTGGTGTTTTACGAGCCTAAACGGGCTCCCTGGTTTTACTAGGACGTTCTTTTATTGACCGACTATCCGGCACGTTCATTTTCTTCATGAACCTTTTCGTTTGGATCACTCTCCATTGGCTCGATCTCTGAGGGTGCCCCCCTCCCCCTCAGCCATGACAAACTGCGAAGTCTGCAAGGCCGGCGGAGCTCGGCTATGCCAGGGAGACCTCATGCTTTGCTCCAGGTGTGCTTCTAACACTACTGGTAGATCTTCGAGCTGCGGTGACGCTGATGCTAGCAGTAATGCTTGTGACCGTTCCAAAGTTATCGTGAATGATCTGCTGTGTTACGTCGTAAACAAGATGGACGCCGCACCAAACGACCTCATCGTGAAAGTTTGCTGCGAGACCTATACGAGGAAGAAATTGAGATCAGTAAAAAACTGGTCTACGCTCTCTGCAACCCGACGGACAGATACAGGAAACGGCAGGGTGCCAACAAGAACACGTCTAATATGTTGGACATCCTCAAACCCTGCACTCGACTCCGCCGGCACAGGTGCCGCTGTTTGCCTCAGTGCATCTTCACCTCCCAGCTGTTGACTTGACCAACATGGACGTTTCACTGTGCCTTCAGGAACTAAGGTTAGTCAGGCAGGAGATGGCAACTATCCGAGAAGCCTCTCAGGATAACGTCGGGCTTAGATCCGAACTTTCCAAAAGCATGGCGGACAGCGCACGACTGGTCGCGAACCTTGAATCCGAGCTTTCCTCTCTTCGGAAGGAAGTGCAACTTCTCCGTGACAACAAACACGATCACCTGAACCAGGCCCCTAACAGTGACAGTAACGAACAGGGGCACAAGTCATATGCATCTGTGCTGGGCCAGGGTAAGTCGTCACGTACACTCACCTCTCGCTCACCCCAGCGTCAGCTAGCTGTGGTTCCGTCAGGAACAACAATGTCGGCCCCCTCGCTGGTCAGGCCCAGTGTTACGGAAGACGACACCTGCTTCACACTAGTCAAGCGTCGTCGTCGAGGCAAAGCTATCGTTGGTAGGGCATCCGGCAACGGAGGCCTCCGAGTAGCCAAGCCCCGTCCACGCTGAGGTGTTGTGTCCGACTCAGCGTGGATACTACCGTTGACTCTCTGACCCAGTTTCTCCAGGACAACGGCACGCAACTAGTTGGATGTGAGAAATGAGACCCAGGACTCTACTCGACTTCCAAGGTAATGATACAGAAAACGGACTCTGAGAACATCCTGTCTCCAGACTTCTGGCCCAGCGGTGTCCTGGTGAGAAGGTTCTACCCAAGAAATGTGCCCCAGGACTCTAGATGGACTTCCAACAAGGTAATGACCCTAACTGTAACAATAGTACTCATAAGGATGCTATCCTTCACTCAGATAATAAACACTCTACAATCAGCTGCTCCTGCCTCTCTTCCTAATTCTAAACGCTCCTCCCCCCATTCTGTACCTGGCTGGAACGCCGTTGTGAAGGAGGCCCATCATGCCGCCCGAGACGCCTTCTTTCTCTGGCGGCAGTTGGGTCGGCCTAGGCACAGAGCCGTTTGGGAAATTATGAGAAAATCAAGGGCCAAATTCAAGCTTTTACTTAAGCAGTACCGCCGTTCTGAGGCACAGTGCAGAGCGGACGCACTGGCCACGCACCTGCATCAGGGGGGTTGCAAGAGTTTTTGGAATGCCTTGCGTGCCCAAAACTGCTCCAAGTCTAACCTTCCCCACACTGTTGAGGGCCACACCGGGGCCCCAGATATCGCTGATATGTGGCGAAGCCATTATAAGTCACTGTTCAACTCGGTAAACTCGAATCACTACAAGCAAGCTGTTACACAGTCACTTAACTCAGGTGTTAGTGCAGACTGTACGATCTCAGTAGATGAGGTTTGTGATGCTATTAATAATCTGCCCAATGGGAAGGCTAGCGATGTTCAGGGTATCTCTGCGGAGCATCTCAAACATGCCGGGACTCGGCTGCCTGTTGTGCTCTCAATCTTAATTACTTCTATGTTGAGACACGGCTATGTCCCGCCAAACCTTCTACGAGTGGTAATTGTTCCAATCCTTAAGAAGCCCTGTTGCAATGCGTCTAGCAGAGATAATTACCGACCCATCGCCATCACTAGCCCTCTATCTAAACTCATTGAATGCATTCTACTGAAACGCCTCGAGGATTCTTTAGTTACTCCTAGTAACCAGTTTGGTTTTAAGAAGAGTCATGGTACCGACCTATGTGTATTTGCTCTTAAGGAGATTATTCAGTACTATCGCCAGCGGGGCTCTCCTGTGTTCATATGTTTTCTTGACGCCACGAAAGCCTTCGATCGTGTCAATCACTGGACTTTGTTTAAGAAGCTCATTGACCGAGGAGTACCGATGTACCTAGTTAGATTTCTTGTTATATGGTACAAGGCCTTGTCCTTCTCTGTCCGCTGGGGTCGAACCCTCTCTGACACGTTCACAGCAAGTAATGGTCTGCCGCAAGGCAGCCTATTGTCTCCATTCCTGTTCGACGTGTATGTTTCTGATGTAAGTGTCGAATTAGCAAATTCCGGGGTGGGATGTGTTGTTGGTGATACTGTGGTGAACCACTTAATGTACGCGGACGATATTTGTTTGATCTGTCCTTCTGTGAGGGCCCTGGAGAAACTAATTGACATCTGTGAGCACGCGGGAACGGATATCGACATGTTATTTAACGATAAGAAAACCATGTGTATGTACTTCCCATGTCGCCGCTTCCGCCTGCATGGCCCACCTCCTCAACTGAAGTTGTACGGGTCCACATTTATGTTTCAACTGCCAATTACCTTGGGTATTACATTAACCCTGACCTGTCCGATGATTCAGCCATCCGGTGCCAGGTTAGAAGTTTTTATTCCAGAGCGAACTTGCTACTTCGGCGGTTCCGCTACAGTTCAGTTGAGGTGAAACGGATTCTTTTTAATAGTTATTGCACTCCTATGTACTGCTCCCAGATATGGGCAGATTATAGTGTGGGCATGATATCTAGATTGCGAGTGGCGTACCACAGCGCCTTGAAGCTGTTACTCTCTGTAAGCAGAAGCACTAGCAACAGCCAGTTATTTGCCAACCTCGGAATCGACACTTTTGACGCTAGACGAAGGAAACAATTGTATTCTTTTGTCACTCGGCTACTTCATAGTGACAATACGATCATCTCTACGCTAGTTCACTCTGACGGCTACTACCTCAGCACAGTCTGGAGGCATTACATTAACCTAGTTTTTAAGTAGTTTATTTTCTTTAGGTATAGCTAGATTATCGAGGTATTATTTATTGTGTTTGTTACCACGCCTCCATTTATTTTTGTCTGTCTGTTCGCAATGTGATATGGGCCAGGGGCCTGAATTAAAGAATAAATAAATAAATATTGAAGTATACTGTTATCATGATATGTAAACAAAAACAGTCGCGTGCGGGTGGCGCTACACTACAAACTCCACATGTGCGTTGTGCCGCTGGCTTTCAGTTTCAGACTGCATTTTGCGATCCACTTCCAATTTTTCCGGGTAACAGCCCGCATAAAATTACGCACCCCGAGTTTGAGGGCAACCGGAGACACCTGCTTAGAAAATAAAAAGTTAGAAAAGTGCGTAGTTTATTACAGAAAATACGGTAGCAATTTAACTAGGTGGGGGTTAACATGGGTTACATCAAGGACGTTCTACAAGATTTGTGGTCACAGTCAGATCACCCCGCGGCAAAAACGGGGCCCCGACGGGGCCCCAGTTTTTACAGTTACCCGCACTTACACATGTAGCACGCATTTCCCTCCTCAGTTAGAGGGTTCCTGGGCCCTACTAGGGTTTGGGTTGGCGTTAGGAAGAGCATCCAGCCGTAAAAATCTTGCTTAAAAAAAAAAGACTTGTACGTGCAAGCACGTCTAACCCCCGGTTGGGGAAAAATGACGTTAAATTCGGTTTAAAAAAAAATAGCAGAACTTACCACTTTTTGACTGGCACACAGCTGTTTGTACTCAGTAAGGCTGTTGTTGAGCTGCTCCAGCTCGGCCTGTGCCGTGTCTCTGTCCTCTGTCATGTCTCGGACCCGCTCCTCCAGTTGGGTGTGTTTACATTCTAGAAACGCACACTGTTCAGCCATCTGCTTCAGCTGGTCCTCCAACTCTGTCACAACCTTTACAATCATCCAACATGGGAACATCTCAATAACTGACAATTGTGTGTCCTTCTTATCAAACATCTTTAAATTATTCTTTATTCAAGACAGTGGTCAGCATAGCAGCAGTACATAATAAGTTATGGACCGCTGAATCGTGCTGACCATTACATAGTAGTACATGAAAATACAACGTAGGTACAATCTTATGCATGACGCTTGTTTTGTGGAACTGAGTCAAGTTCAAATACCTTCTCAACTCAGTCAAACTTACATCTTACATGTACTTAGTGAAGTCTGCTAGAAATTACAAAGTAACATGGCAAAAACATGAACAAGTTAGTTACTGTAGATAAGGCAGGGTGGATGAGGGTATTCTCAGATTGTGAAATACCAAGAACAAGTGTCCACTTATTGTTACTATCACAATTACTCCACTTGGACAGCTGCTGACATGCACATTGCACCACGCTTGTCCCCAGCCATAGGTATAGATCCTGGCTTAGAATAACTAAACCTTCACTCTGGGCTTTTTGACAATACCCACCATCTGGAATGTTCCCAAAAAAGGAAATGTCATGTCACGATTCGAAGTCAATTAATCGATAAGGTAACAACTAGCCCTGAAGGAGCTCCTTGATTTAACAATGTTGCAGCTGTGATTTCTATGGAAAATAAACTTTCTTTAATGCATATCTGTCATTTTTGTTTTGTGTCTTTCAAGAGGATTATGATAACCTCCTTGGTGCACACCTCCTTGCTGTAAACTACATGGCTTGGTGTTATTTACTATTGGGGCCTAAGACAAGATGCAAGTTTCCTTTATTAGGGGATGAAATGTTGTCACAATGGTAATACGTTATACAAAGCAGACCTTTAAAAAGTATTGGGCATACAGCTCTTTCCCAGGACACAAATGCACACACCTACTAGTTCACTATTAATAGTAATGCTCCTGGGACCTCGCCGTGCCCAGATTTAATTCTTGTGGATTCTGTGGAGCGTGACATTGCACATTGTCTGTATCCAGTTTCATCCTATATACATGTGTACATACCTCACAACTGTCTCTCAGCTGGTTAAAGCGGTCCTCAACATCGTCTTTCTCAGATTGTAACTTTGCCAGTTGTTCTTCTTTTGTCTTCTTCTCCAAGGCAAGCTCCTTCTCCATGACATGAAGCTTTGTTCGTAGATGTTCTTCTAACAACAAGGACATGAAAACAATTCATAACAATCTACAATCGTTGTCAGTCATCCTTGACAGAGGTGAAGCATGATGCTGTGTCAAGGCCTCCATACGGGTGATTTGAAGTGAATCACCAACTTCCAGAATGATGGTACAAAAAATTTGGACCATCGCACACCAGGGCATGTCCCTACTCTTTTTTGAAAGGTGCAGTGGGTTCTTTGATGTGCATGGGGAGTGGCTCCCTCAAGATACAGGACCTCCATTTAACATGCTATCCAAGGGACATCCCTATATTATAACATATCATAAGATTTATCGGACCTTAAATCAAAGTTTCATGCAAATGAAAAATTTGCAATGTTTTCGATTTCAAATTTGTGATTGATTGAACACAAAAAAAATTTTGATCAGTAAAGAACATTCGCAGCCACCGTAATCAACAAGGCTTGTGTTTATCTTGGAAAAGCCCGGTATAAATGGACATGTCCAATGGCTGGCCCTTCCATAGAAATATGTGGTTTTCAGTCTTGGTCTACCTTAAAGTTTTGTCTTTTCCAGTCTATTCTAGGTGCTGAATACGCCTTCCCTGGGCACATAACTGAAGCGAAGTTGCATACTATTGCTAAATGCACTATAATGAGCACATACCTGTTTGACTCTTGACCATGTCTTTGTTAACCGCTGCTTTAGCTTGAGACAATTCTCTCCTGACTGCATCCAACTGCTTCTCATACTGGTCTGTGGACTACAGGATAGAACAGGACAATCAGATATGGCAGACTTTCCCCCTTTCCAATACTGGTTTGTGACTCTTGAATTTTCACAGCAAAAATCACCAAAGGAAGTACGATAAAATTGCACTGTGTTGTAATTCATTATTGCAGAAACACACTTCAAAGAAAAAAATAGGCCAGGGCTGGAAAGACATGTACCACTAGCATTGGCAGGTTAGTGCAGGTAAAATTGGAGTTGTGCAGGTATTTCTGATGCATTAGTACTATGTAATCTTCACCAGTACATGTGTACATTATACATTGTACACGTACTAGGTTTAAACAGACATTCACATTGTCATGTACACCATAGTGTATGTGGGTGTTTATTTGCTGCACTGACAGTCCTACATGTATGAAGTACTGAGTATATCTTCAAGCTCAAATAACAGCATACTAAGTTAGGCACACATCCATCCCCTCATGGAATACAGTGTATGCTTCCCCAACATGGAACAGAGCTGGCACAACTGATCTGAAGGTCTTTAGAAGAAAGCTGTACAACAACTCCAAATTGGGAATGTGGCTCAGGGTTCAAAGGAAGTAACCAGTCTAAGTACCTTCCACTGGCACATCATTCCTGCAATCCTCGTCATGTATGTAGAACTCAACGCTGCCAAGCATCTAGAATGTGAGTAACTCATTCAACTGCAAGTGGGCACCCATACCTCGCTTAATAAATATCTTCAATATATACCAGGACTGTGGAATTCACTCCAAGCCTCAGTTTGCTCTGCCATTGCAAATTTGAACACTTTCAAGACACAGTCCTCCTGAACTCTTCTTATCTTTTGTGCTGTATCAGAGGTAAAGTTAATGACTTGATTGACAATGTGTAATTAAACCAGTGTCAGTCATGGGACTAGGTAAAGGTAAGTTCAGTTCATCCTTCAGGTGACACCATGTACTGTCTCCACAAGTTCCTGTCAGGCATGACAGAGGACAGTTCAGCACCGCCCAGACCTATGTCCTCCTCTATCACCTTCTTAAGAGTTAAAGAAGGGCGACCACGTCTCTTTTCCCTAGGTGACCAGAGAAGTACCAACCCTGCCATTTCGTCGTGTCGCATGACATGACCGGCCAGCGACAGCCTACGGTTGCGGATGACTGTTGTAATCCTAGGCATATTCCCATAAAGTTGGTTGTTGGTCACGTGGCTCCTCCATGAAATGTTGAGGGCTGCACGAAGCAGGCGGGTGTAGTTCCCATCCAGAAGTTTACACACACTAAGGATGCTGTCAGAGACCACGAGTCAGCTCCGTAGAGTAGGATTGACTCAACACAGGTTTTAAAAACTTTTAGCTTGGTAGAATTTAATATTGGGGATTTCCACACTCTTGTTAGGGCACTAAAAGCCCCCCAAGCTTGCCCAATCCTACATTTCACATCATGGACTGTGTTACCATAGCTGCCAAGGTATTTAAAGTCATCAACTTGCTCAATAGTACAGCCATCACTAGACAGCAAGGCCTGGGGCCTTGTTGGAGGGTAAGGTAAATTAACTACATTGTGCATGTATGATGACTTTTGATTGTGAAAAAATTGAGTGATGTGACATACTTGATTGAGCCGAGATTCATTGATTGTACATGTATGATCAGGTTCACACTGTATTTAATTTTAAAAAGTTGCCTTTCTGGTTGATTCTTTCTATGCATTAATATTGCATACTTAATCAGACTGAATCATGATCTCAGTGTAGTGTCAGACTGGTCAGACCAGTGGCTTGTAACATTCAATCCCGGCAAAACAGAACTGATGACTTTTTCCTCTAAAAGAAGAAAGGTTCTTCACCCACCACTGTACTTTAGAGGTGTTCAGCTGACTGAAACCCCCTCTCACCAGCACCTTGGCTTACATCTCACTCCAAATTTATCATGGTCACTCCACGTGTCAACTCTGGTGACGAAAGCAATGAAGCGAGTTAACTTGTTGACAAGAATATCACATTTTGTGCCACGGAAAACGCTTGAAATCTTGTACAAAGCCATGATACGTCCTTTACTTGAGTACGCCAATGTTGCCTGGTGTGGTGTTCTTATGAAGGATTCAGACCTCCTTGAGTCAGTCCAGGTGTCCGCTGCCCGGGCTTGCACAGGCGCAATGAGAGGGACGAATCACCACCGCATTCTATGTGACGTCGGTTGGGAAACACTTGCCAACAGACGCGAAAAGTTCAAACTTGTTCACTTTTATAAAATGGCCAATGGCTTAGTTCCCAAATATCTACAAGACTTGGTTCCCCCACTTATCCGTGATTCCACCCCTTATGGCCTGCGTACTGACCAGAATTATCTCCCTCTTACCATCAGAACTGAAAAGTACAAAAAATCTTTCTTGCCTTCTGCTGTTTTCTCTTGGAACAAGTTACCCCAGACCGCCAAAGAATACCCATTCATTCGTGCATTCAAAAATGAATTAGAGTCTTGCTTTGATAGCATGCCCAGACATCCCCACTACTCTCACGGCCACGGACACCATGTGACTCACCTTACCAGACTCAGGCTTGGTTTCAGCCAGCTGAACTACCACCTATTCCAGCATCACTGTATCAGTAGTCCCGAGTGCAAATGTGGGCATCCAAACGAGACACCAGAACACTATTTATTACACTGCAAATGTTATAATACTGAAAGGACCAAAATGTTGTTATCCATATCTTGCCTTCATCTTGAAAACATACTTCCTTCCGACCCACTCAACGTAAATGACGCCACATTATGTACCTTACCTGTACTTCTTACAGGTAGCCCCAGCCTCCCTTACCCTACCAACTGCCGTATCTTTGATATTGTGTTTAACTATATCCACCACTCTGGAAGATTTGACCAATCTCAATAATGTTATGCTAGGTATTGGTGCGCCAGCCACTTTCATTTTATGTTAATGCTATACTTTATGTCATCTTTATGTTTACATTTGTATTATGTTTTATGAGCAGCGGATTTACATAAGCACAACAAGTGCTTCCTATCCAATGCTCAAAAATCCATGTGAATAAAATAAAATAAAAAAAAAAAAAATTGCATACTTAGGCATATTATCTGCTACATTAGGCACCCCTTTTCTTTTATCCTTAAATAAGCCAGCATTTTACATTTTCACAATGGTACTGTAACAGCAAAATCTGACTAACTCTAAAACACACTGCAAGTCAGCAAATTGTAATGAAATCAACCTAAAAATTGGACATTTGGGAGCTCCCAGCCATGTACAATTGTTGTATGTTACCTCTGTCAGCCTTTCCTCAAGGCTCTTGATTTCTTCCTGCAGTTTTTCCTGGGTGCTTTTGTAGGACAGTAGCTGCTGTTCCAGCTGACCCTTCTGTGTTTCCAGGTACAACTTCTGCTGTTTCATGTCTGCAAACAACTCTTCCTTGGCATGTCTGAGGGCAGACAGTAGAACAAAGTAAATGTAGGAGTTGACATTAGTCAACTCAGGCCACATCAAGTAATCTTAAAGGATGCCATCACCGCACCCATTAAGTTTTGCCTAATTTGGGAAAAAAAAACAAGAAATTTTGTTTCCCTTTGACAGTGCCAAAAATAGGCAAGGATGTCTGTTGCCATGACAGAACGTGGATGGCAGATAAAATATATAAGAAGAGAGGAGACAAGACAGGGCATTGATTTAATGTCTTTTACTTGATATATTTCATTCCTTTTATATGTGATGGTGGCTGTGAATACAATGTATGATTGTGATGTTCCCACTGAATCAAAATCATTAATGATTAAAAACTTTATTTTGCAAAGTTGTTTGAGTGAAAATTGCATGTTGTAATAGTTGGCAGTAGCTAGACTTAGCAGTTTTATAGGTATCATTTCTTAGCAATTTGAAAATGTAATCTTGCTTTTTTGGACCACCTTGTTTTTGTTTTTTTTGGCCCTATTGCATTAAATTCGGAGTCTGCAGAGGACGTCATCCATGAAATTTACTTGGTGTGGCCTTAAGCTATTTTCCAAAAACATTTTTTCTGGGAAAAATTTGGCATACTACTGCATGAGGTGATGGAATGTGAACTTGTGTCATTAAAGTCTGTATGAAAGGAAACAGTGTGATGAATAAGCTGGCCGGTGCAAGCACAGGATATAGCATTAGCAACGTACATGTAGGTTTACAGCTGCAGAAGACAGGATTTTGTCTGCACTGGTTTGCCTGTGCCTTGACAGGGATTTGAAACAAAAAAATACAGGGCAGGCATACTTTTGAGTTGTGTCCCTCAGTACAGTACCTGAACCTCAACTCCTTATTTCTGTCCTCCTCTGTCTTCCTCAAATCCTGCACCTCTCCTTCCAACACCTTCATCTTGGAGTGTAAGTGGCCGATAGACTGCAACAGACGTTCAGTATGAAGAGAACACATTGTTATATAATTTTACTTTACAAAGTCTGAGAGAGCAACCAAATTTTTTTATTTAATATGTATATCATCATCGCACTTCCACTAAACTTTTTTGTTTCCTTGAAATTATGTTTTGTCCATAAAAAAACTGCTAAAAATTAAATAAAACTTCACAATATTTTGTCACAGCACTAAATCTTAGTCATTTTCAGCCAAGTAAGTCACAATTTCGAGCATCGAAGACAATAATTTCATGCCGCCACGTGCTGACGCATGCGATGTACAAAACTCCCATAACCACCCTGGACCAGGCAGCTGTTTCTGCAGACCAGACCAGGCAGCTGATTCTGATTCCCCCCATGTGTACAGTACCCTATACAATGTATATAGCTACATTTGTACCTCCAGGTGTGTGGAAATAACAGAGTCTTTGTCATTCAGTTCCTCCCTCAGTGTTGCCTCCACCTCCTTCCACTCCTTCAGCTGCTCTTCCTGACCAACTTTAGCTGCTGTCAGGTACAAGTTCTCTTCCTTCTCAACAAGCAGCTCCTCTTGTCTAGGTAAACAAAATACAAATTATACTAGTGTTACAAGTTAACCTCATTTGTTAATGTGGTAGACCCAACCTAATACACCAGGCCATCTGCCTGAGTGTACAACCAGAATCTTATGTTTGAAAAAGCAGGTGATTGTAAGGTCCCTGTAATGTCTAAATGTTTACATCATGCCCAGGCCGTGATACATTCGATACAGGTGTTCCAGCCCGTGTGATAACTAAGCGGTATTACAAGGGGTTCTACATTTGTACTATCACACAAGCTTCCAAACATTCTACAGAATAATTAAAACTTTCAAAAATTTGAATATCAGATCGTTTTTGTTAAGGGACACCAAATTTTGGCATATTTTGCAAATTGCAAATATTTTTACAAAGACTTACGAGTGTCCGAGATCTTTGTTGCTCTATTTCTTTTTACTATGATGGCATTAGTAGACTCTGGGGGTCGGGCGGGGATAATTTACTGCATTCTGTGGCAAAAAGACAGTAGAGCTGACCGATATTATAATTTAGGTGTGGATGATCTTGGAATCTACCTTGACTGGGCTTCTTGACTCTTGCTCTTCACTGTGATCTGTTGGTCTTTCAGTTGACTTTCCAAAACTTTCACCTTGAACTGCAACTGACCTACGAGCTGGATAGCAAAGTAAATGTTGTAAATGGGAACATCAAAAGACAACTACATGTATTACAATATATCTTAGGCCCAAGGCCATACTAAGCCTTGCAAATCCAAAGCCAAATCCACCTAAGCAGGATTAATGTAGCCGTGTCTGAACGCTCCAAGTCAAAACCGGCACAAGCTCCATCTCAAACCACCTCCGGGAGGTACATGTATAGTTCTGAGCTGGCTTGAGTTCATGGGAATTAGTCTACAGCACCAGGTCTTGCATGGGTCACGGGGGAAACAAGATCATTCAAGAACAAAAAAACTGGTTTGATCTCAAATCACAAAAAGGAGGCAGTAATTCAGGTTTTTTTCTAAACCAGGGAATACAGGCGTAGGCCAGCAACCCCATATCAATTTTCAGATTGTAGTTTAACAAGGTAAAATACAAATATGAATGAGCAAAATTTGAGCCTAAATATTTGAAAAATGTACAGAAAATGATGCGTATATGGCGGTTTGGTATCGTGCAAATATTTTTAATGTCGGATGCACCTCAGCTGCAATTTTACTTCAAGACTGTTTACTAGTTGTTAACGTTTTTAACAAATGAATGTACACCTTTGAACGCAATTCAGCTTCCAGCTGCAATGTTCATGATCAATAATAGAAAACAGATTTGATTGATTGATTGATTGATTGATTGATTAATTGATTGGTTGGTTGACAAAAACAGTGGCCATTTTGCATGTTATGAAGACTGGCAGTCTCACGGCTGCCAAATCTCTTGATCATGAGATGCAATTATCGACACATATTTTTAATATGGTTCAGGCTACAAGAGCACATCGGCAGAATTCAAATGCACTGCACCTGCACGTTCTGCCAAGGTGCTGGCTACAAGTAGCATTAGCCATCTGTGCACCAAATTTCACATCATGAGACATCGAAAACCTAGGCCTGGAGAGAATTAAATGATGTTTTGTATGATCAGACTGTTTCATTTCAGCTTGTTAGTTGCTTGTGGATTGAAAATATCAATATCAATCCAATATACATTGTACAACAGTGAACTTGAACATAATATGTAGCACACTAGGGAGTGACCTGTACTCTTGTCATCATCATCATCATCATCATCTGACTGATGATCATGATCAGAAAACAGTCAGTGTGTCTTTAAAATTCTGAAGAGAACCCCTTAATAGATATTTCCTCAGCACTGGATAATTTGTTTCACCCCACAGCCCAACCCTTTACTGTGGAATGCTGGCAGGATTTTTTCTTACATCTCGTTGTTGTGAGATGGTTGAGTCCCTTTCTCCCAGTTCCTTCCTCAGTCTTGTCTCGACTTTCTTGACTGTGCTGACCTTCTCCTCCAGAAGATCCTTTTGAGACTCCAGGTACAGCTTCTCCTGGGTTAAGTCACTTACACGCTGCTCCTGGGCTTGTCTGTCGTGAGAAAAAAAACAGAAATGGACAACGTTTAACAGGATAACAACAAAGGGCCCTGCCAGGAAACGTACATTGGGGAAACAGAGGTCTCTTAAACTTAAAGCCAGGTTTCAAGAACATACACGGCCTAGCTCAGCCAGTTCAGAGGTGTCTCAACACATCCACATAGAGTCACCCGGACATTTTGTTTCACTTGACACTGTAAGGATTTTAGACACTGAACAAGACTTTTTCTTGAGAGGGGTGAAGGAAGCCATATACATCAGGGCACATAACATTGAACCGCGACGGGGGCCGACATCGTCTACCAGATACCTTTGACCCAGTGTTGACGTCACACTTCAAAGAAGCCACGTGACAAGCTTCACTGGGTCAGTCTACTGTCGAAAGCTCTAGGTGAATTTTTGGTGTTGAATCAAAAGTTTTAACTTTAAACATGTAACTACCAACACAGATGAACTTTCATGATAGGATGACATTAGCACAAGGTAGAAGCTTTGTTGACATGGTGGATGCAGCCTGCACAACTACAATGTACCAATAGCCATGTAGAACTAAGGAGCTTTCATCACTTGTAGAACGTCCTTGTAAGGAGCTTTCATCACAGACACCTTGGTAGAACTGACACTTGTATGCTGACCAGAATACTGAAACAGAATCTCTTCTGTTACTTGCAGTACTGCAAGTTGTCAGGAAGTTTAGCTGCTATTTGGAAACAATTTCTGCAACTACTGTAACCAATTAGCACCCTGCTATCCTATTGTACTACTGTAACAGTATAACCTGGTTCTGTTGTCTGGACAGATCCTGGAACCCTGGGTCAAGCAGAGCAGGATGTCTAATATTAATGCAGTGAGCTGCCAGTTTATTTGTAAGTAAATATTTTTTGAAAAGATAATTAGATTACACCGCTTATTTAAAAGATCATTAGATTATGTTTTTTCATGAACATTTTCGGAATAAATGCAGGGCAATACAGGCTAACTGTTAATAGGATATCAAAGAACACAAAACAATACAATTTTCTCTTATCGCCCAAAAAATTATGTGTGTAAATTTTAGTTAAAACTGTTTTCAATCAATCAATCAATCAATCAATCAATCAATAGCCTTTATTTAGACGGGAATTGCCCTGTCGGCCTTAGCCGCTCTTCCCAGAGGTCCTTCAAATTAATACGAAAATAAATTACTAACTACCTAACATAATAATCACATCTTGTCCAAAATCACAGTCCGCAAAACATAATTAGACACCATTTTGGTGCTTTAGTATGGGATAGTTTAGAAGATAATTTATGTCCTGGACTTGATGTGTTTTAAGGCTTGCTTAATAATGGGCATTTTATCATACTGTAAAGTATGCAATTATATGTATGAATGAACTATAGCGTCGCTGACTTGGTCTTGGTTTACCTGTCCCTTGTGCGTCCAGTACTTGAGTATGGACATGTCCTCCTCATTGTATGCAGCAATTTAAGGTACAGGAGCGTGTGATGGACCCGGTCCATCGGCGAGCTTTACGTATCATCGGCTGTGTTAGCAGGGTAATTTCAGCACTTTTGTTTCAGACACAATCACGTGTACAATACAGTTAGCTCTGGTGTTCAACCTTTAAATTTTACATAATAGTAATACTAGACATTTAATAAGGCCACAACAAGTAAATTTTATGGATGACATGGAAATCTAATGCCATAGGGAAAAAAACAAGGCAGGCCAAAAAAACAAGGTTCCTACATTGTACATACTCAAATTTTGACATCATATTTAAAACCTTGTTAAACAAGAAATGATTCTACATCACGACTGTTGTTAATGTCTTTAAATCTAAGGCAATTCGTGGAAGTACGCCAGTGTACATGGCATCTTTCTTCAAGTGGGAGACTGCTCCTACATTAAGTATACAGAATACTCGGTCAGAGTTAAAGCGTCTTAGGGACTACGACCCTAACCTACTCTTCTGTCCACCAGCTGAGTCACGGCATACCAGAGCAGTCTACAGTACTATGGTCCTTACCTGTGGAACACTCTTCCACTACAGCAACAACAGCTCCTTAGTCTCAGGACTTTTAAACAGATCATTAGGAGCAGAACTTGATCCAGTTGATGTTTAGGATGTTGTATTTAGTAATTTGTGTATGTACTGTGTATTTGTTGTGTGTATTTTTATGTGTATCCAGGATTACCTGAAAAGCAGGCCGAAATGGCCTGAGCTGTAAATTGAAATTGAATTTGTCACCGAACAATAAAAGTTTTGAATTTCAATCATTGTACAAATGGTTTTGATTCAGTGAACATCACAAAAGGAATGAAATGCATCTGATTCACTCCATCAAACTAAGAGACAACACAATAAATCAGAACCTTGTCTTGTCTCCTTTATTCATATTTATCTAGCATGACAACAGACATCTTTGCCCATTTTTGGCATGTTGACCGCTTTCCACTTTCAGAGGGCAACAAATTTTTTATCCAAACTTAGACAAAAATGTATGAGCACACTGATGTCATCCATAAAAATTACTTGCTGTGGCCTAAAGAGACGATTGAAACCGACCTGTTGTCCTCTGTCTTCCTTTGTTCTGTTATCTGACTGTTCAACACTTTCAGCTCAGACTCCATCTGACAAATCAACTGTAACACAGAGATATGTAGGTGTTAGATAAAGCCAGGATTTTACTTCCAAAATCTGCCCTCCTGCTGTCAAGAATTTGCTTTGTATATCATCTAATATATACTGTAATTATATTTCAGTCCATACCATGGTATGGATGAAATATATTGTGTTCTCTGATGTTTCTTCTCCTTCTCCTCCTCCTCCTCCTCCTCCTGCCACACAGTCAGAGGGATTCAACTCCGCCATCATTCAGCCAAATGACTTGAAATTTGGCATGGAGGTAGAGTGGGCCAATACCCCAGGCGTTTTTTTCATTTTTTTGATACATGCCTTTAAAAAATTTTTATGAAGGTTTTTTGGGGCATTTTTCCCCAAAAAATGGATTTTTGGATCCTGAGCCCTGGTTTTACAACCAAATGATCTGAAATTCGGTATAAGGGTACCTTGAACATGTGTCTACAGAACAACAGTCACATATTTGGCATACACCACTTCCAAATGACTCATTTGGGGGACTTTAATGGCTATTTTCAGCTAAAAAAGGGCCAAAAGTGCTATACCCGTTCCATGTTCTATCTAAAGAATGGCACGTTCTATCTGCCGTTGGCCATGGAACAGGTGTTCCATTGCGGGTTACCTGAGGTCACATTGCACGTAAGTCGTGCGTAATGACCCACACATTCAATTTTATGTGCCTAAGACCTTCAAAATGCATCAAATCTCATCATTGTTAGTATCTGCATACCTGTAAGAAGATTAGTAAAGCTTTCGAGATTCAATGTGCTTGTTGTTGCATCTTTGTTCTCAATTACATGGCTACTATATAATTCATTTATTTGAGAATCTTTGCCAGTTTTACACTGGGGTAAGTTTGGAATAGTCCACTTTTACGTGGGAGGGAGATGGACTGAAATATGCTGTATTTGCTCCCAAGCAAATGTCGGCCTCTCTAGTACAATAGTCGTATCAATGTAAAACATTGTTTTCCCTTGTATTCTCATTCTTTCGCTACCATGTCGTTAAATGTGGTGAAGCCATGCTGCATTTGCTCCAAAGCAAATGTCTTCCTTTCTAGTTGTCTAATGTCTTTATTAGTGGTACTGGCATATTGTTGGTCTTTCTTAGTTTCTCTGAGGATCTTTAGTCTAAAAAGTGGTGCCCACTTCACTAAGTGTTTTACCATAATTTTTTTTACAAGCAGGGAAGAAAGACAGGGTCACCTTTGGTGGGGCAGGAAGAGGATCCGGCAAGTTTCAGACTGCAGGAGGACTGGCCGTGTCATCGACTAACGAGATATTTGTGACTGATGTGGGCAACGAACGAATCCAAGTCTTCAGCATGAAGGGAAGTTTTCTTCGCAGTTTCTCCACAGGAAAAAAGATGAAACCATATGCCATATCCATAGGCCGGCAGGACACCTTGTGGGTTGTTTTGAATACAAGTCGTCCGTCAGCCTTCACCGTCCATCAGTATAGCAAAGAGGGCCATGTCCTCTCTAAGTGTATTTTCAGGGATGGACTTAAAATCGCTGGGATTGCCTGGCACAAGCTTTCTGACAGAATCATACTATCAATAGAACGTAAACGTTTTCGTTTACGTCCGATAACGCAAAAACAAAAATAACGGCAGGGTTTGTGGAGGTTGTGGAGGCTGTGTGGTTTAGACCCACTTACACACTGACACAGGTGCCAAAATTTATCAAGTTTGGGTCGACAGCAGGAACATTTGGGCAGTCTGTTGCCGTGGATGAGAAAGGAGAACATCTTTATCACAGACAACCAAAACAGTACTGTTCAAAAGTACGACAAGTATGGAGTCTACCTTTCCAGTTTTGACAGCAAGGCAGGGGATCTTTTCTATCCCTCAGGAATCTCTGTGGACAGATTTGGCCGTGTAATTGTGGGTGATTATCGGAACAGCAAATTGGAGATGTTCACAGCTGAGGGAAAACACATCCGCACTGTCGCTTACGTGCGATACCCTTACCGTGTTGCTACAGGTGGGGAGGGGCAGCTTGTGGTGTCGAATGAGAGTAAGTTTGTAACCATCTTGCTCAAATATTAGGGCCGTATCAATTCATTTCCTATACGTTCTTAGGCATTTTCAAGTAAAGATTCAGCAGGAAGACAAGATAAAAGCAGAGAGCTGGGAGGAAAACTAAGCTTCAGACTGCAACTCTGAATACAAAGGACAGGGAACAAACTTGCTTCTTGTTGTACCAATAGAGCGACTACCTGGTTGAAAATCAGTATCAGTACTCAGGAGTCGGAACTTAGTATGGAAGT
>NW_017803758.1:7181-24447 GCF_001625305.1 Branchiostoma belcheri | reverse complement strand
CCGTTCCATGTTCTATCTAAAGAATGGCACGTTCTATCTGCCGTTGGCCATGGAACAGGTGTTCCATTGCGGGTTACCTGAGGTCACATTGCACGTAAGTCGTGCGTAATGACCCACACATTCAATTTTATGTGCCTAAGACCTTCAAAATGCATCAAATCTCATCATTGTTAGCATTTGCATACCTGTAAGAAGATTAGTAAAGCTTTCGAGATTCAATGTGCTTGTTGTTGCATCTTTGTTCTCAATTACATGGCTACTATATAATTCATTTATTTGAGAATCTTTGCCAGTTTTACACTGGGGTAAGTTTGGAATAGTCCACTTTTACGTGGGAGGGAGATGGACTGAAATATGCTGTATTTGCTCCCAAGCAAATGTCGGCCTCTCTAGTTCACTTTATGTTCACTGTTGCAAAAGTTCACGTCTCAGAATGGAGGTGTTAACGGAATTATACATGCGTACATGTATGGCAGGAGATTCAGAAGAAAAGCAAGTTTTCGTCTTATCACATTCAAAGTTCCGAAAAAATTATTGCAGACATTGTAATGTTTGTTCATCTGATCAATTCAGCTGTAATAATGTAGACTGCTCCATACCCGTAACATTCTAAATGTGTGCTAAACTAAAAGGAGCATCTTTCTTGGGGTGTGTAGTACATCATTGTGTTATCATGGTATGTATATCATCCAGAAATAATTTCATCTAAAATACTTCCCTGAGGTACCCCACAAGAGACCCGAGTATTGTCCCTGAACTGAAGTCACGTGCACTGGAAGCACTCAAGCCTCGGTCACAACCCGCCGTGCGTGCCTTTTGTCCGTACGTTTTTTGGGAGGCCATGTCTGCTACGTTTTTTCCGAAAACGTGGGGAAGGAGTGGCGTTGACGCACGTCACTCGCACGATTGCGCAAAGTATAAGCGTGTGGTCTGCACACCAAGTCTGGCCGTGAGCGGTTGCGTGCATCGTACGTTGCGCAAATGGTGAGTTGTACGTGCTTACAACGTACAATCTCTGTGCGATTGCAACTTTACCGTAAGGAGGCTACAGTGAGTGTACTCACACGTGCTTCTTCCACACGGCATGTACGGGGCACGCGCGTCGCTCGTACTCGCACGCACGGGTGGTGAATCCGCAGACCGCACGCAGAAAAAGTTTTACATGCACTTAAAAATTCTATGGCGTGTCTGCGTGCTCCCAAATCTGTAAGATTCCGTACGGAGGCGGTACTCACCACGCACGGATACTCTACGTTTGCCCACATTTTTGCAAGTAGACAGCACGCAGAAGCACGTACGGCGGGTTGTGACCGTAGCCTCAGATAGGTAAGATCAAAATCATCAAAATTGAGAGATAAACATACCTCTGTCTTCTCATATAGTAGGGTTGTTTTGTTCTTCAGCTCCAGTGCCAGTTTTTCCTCTGCTTCCCTGCAGTTTGTGAGCTGCTCTGCTAGGTGGTGCTTCTGTACTGCTAGCTGCTGGTTCTGATGTTGGATCTCCTCCATTACATCCTGCTGTCTGTGACATTCCATTAAGAGATATCAAACAATATCATGGAATTGGATATCACCTGATATGCATGCATTTGATATACTTACTTGAAATGCTCATGCATGTAACAAGTAAGAAATCTCTATAATTTACCGATAACTTTTTCAAAATTTTCACAATTTATGTTTAATAATATTCACCTTTATGTAACCTATGTGTCACTAGACTAGTAGTATGATATTCCATCATTTACAGCTAAGGCCACACTGATGACATTTGCGAGCCTTGATTTTCGTCTATTCTAAAAAAATCACCTCTTGTTGCTCCCTCCGAGGCTCTGGCCTCAAATTTAAGTTTCGAGTTTATCTATCTATCCAGAGTGTGTCTCAGATCTACAGATCTGTTTTTTTTCAGGCATACCTGGGCACACAGTGGAAAATACAATCCTGGAAACAAAAACACAATTTACAAATAATGCTACATGTACATTTGTTACATGTAGTACAGTACAACCAATCAAGGTGCTCACCGCAAGGCACGAAATACCCATGTGCAATGTGCAAAATGAACACGATTCTCAAGATTTGCACATAAAAATAGTTTGAATGTGCAATCTTACACCTAGAAAATACTGGTATCATGTTTGCACTGTGTATCTTTGAAGTTTCTTTTGATATTTATCTTCTTGTTTCAATTCAAATAAATAAGATTTTTTATTTATTTTTTTCTTGAAAGTTAAATCATCATCCAAATTACACAAAGTTAGGAAGGTCAGTTTGATTTATTGTGGGTTTACATAATTTTTGCAGGATCCACCTGAAAAAGAAATCGTGTACAGCTTTCAAAACAGGGTGGCCTTGGCTGAGATATGATGTTGTCAAAAAATCTATGATGTTGTCAAAAAAACTTTTCAAGTCTAAGGTCAACGAACCTCTGTCCTCACTGGCTGTACAGTAACCAAAACATTTGAGTAGCTATATGGAAACTTTAAGATATATAAAGTTTTGTATGCTGTGACAGGCTAAGAAGGTTTATACACAGTAAAACAGTAACCGTTGCAAATGGACTAAATATCATTTTGCACGTAAATTTTTCAAATTGCACCTAAAACTTTTGCCAACGTGCAATTTTGCACATACCTGAAAAAAAGGATTTCGAGCCGTGTCACCTGTACATGAACCTACTATTAGTCTTCTTCCAATCAGTTTCCAGTTCCAGTCCCTCTACAGTCTGTTTTTACCTCCAGGGAAGGAGAGGTACTATAACTGGTCGCAGTTTTCATGTTCGCAGCTGTTTCTCGCAGTGGGGTGAACGTTGTTTTTTTTTGGACTCGGTATACGTTTTGCTATTAGGCTGCAGGTGATGCACGTTCCTTTATTACTCAGTGAAGGAGGTATATCTCCTTTAGGAGTATTGTGGTCAGGTGATTTTTCGTGTTCGCAGTGGCACATGTATCATGTGTGTGCTGTACTATACTAGTATGTTAGAGCACAATTCCTGGGCCTTGTATAAACCATCATGTATTTATACATTACATGTATTAAATTTACATGTAACATCAGCTGAGTCAAGACTTTGTGTCTGTTGTTACATTGTCAGCTGCACACATACATGTGTACACATACATGTACATGTACAGTGCACTGTGCTCCAGTTTGCTTTTCTTTTTCATCAATTTCAAGTTTTCCTCCTGTTTTTAATGCAGACACTTGGCCCATTATGCTATAATATAATTAATAAGTTGACTCACTTGGACCATGTGTCCTGTCTTCTCTCCTCAACTTGCTTCTGTTTTGTCACGTGACCCTCCAATGCCTGCACTTTGGACTCTAACGTACTTACCAGCTGAAAAAGAGATATTAGATTGTACAAAGCAGGTACAGTAGAACTTTTCTAACCGACACATGTACATAACGGCCCTTTTTTCTTGGTCCTGATCTTTCCCCAGTGGATGTACTATATATAAATTATTGTGGTTGTTGCATTTGGGTTGGACAAGTGGTCGGCTTAAGCAAGGGTCACAACCCACCGTACCTGTTTTTTGTCTATAGGTTTTATTGGGAGGCCACATCCGCCATGTTTTTCTGAACACGTGGGCAAGCTAGAGCAGGGAGGGAGTACATGCCTGGCCGTGAGCAGTTGAATGCATCATTCATTGCTCAAGTGGTGAGTTGTAAGTGCTTACAGCGTACGATTGTCATGTTACTGTGCATATTTACAGGCCATACTTATAAACTGCTTATGTACGGTTTCCTCACTCGCATGTTGTACAGGGCTCGCACGGGGGGTGAGTCCGCAGCCCGAAAGCAGGAAAAGTTCTGCATGAACGTAAGTGCTACAGGTGTATCTGTGTGCTCCCAAATCTGTTGGATTCTGTACGAAGGCGGTACTCGCCACTTACAGATCCCAACATTTTCCCACGTTTTCACACGCAGACAGCACACAGTTGTATGTACAGCAATGGGGGGAAATCAGGACCGAGAAAGGCACACAAAAAATTGGCCCAATCTCTTCGAATCCTATGATGGCTGCTTTATCTTCAAGTATTTGTGTTTTCAGTGTTCTTAGAGATCCCCATGTACTTCTTTTTAGCTAACAAATATTCTAAAAACCTCCCCTCCTATTTTTCTAGTAAAAGGGTTCTTCAGGTCATTTTGTTAATTTAATATTAGGAGCCAAAAATGTACATACATGTGTACATGTATTCAACACTTTTTGCTTTCCACTGAGAACGGCTGGCTGGCAAACCATCCCGTCAGCATGACTGAGCACTGGGTGTCAAACCTCAAATAAAGTACGCACCACGACTTTGGCGACAGTCTGAGACACTTTGGACTTTGAAAAGTTCAACAAGTGAACACTTTATACGGGACTTTATAGTTCTTGAATTTCCTCATTTACATATCAATTCAGTTACATTGTAAGTGTTTCTTGGCATCCTTCTGTTTCAAAAAACAATGGAGACCGTGTCAGTTCCTACATCTGAGTGAGGAGGGTTGACACGGTGGCCTTTGCTTGGATTTGTTTAAGGTGGATAACAGGTTGCGAATCTGAGACACAAACACTTTGGGCATCCGTCTTCCCCAGTGGATCGATATCGAGGGAGATGTGCTGGTTCCGGTTGGGATGCCTGCAGCGAGGTGCCTGATGACTTGGTTACGCTCAAGGTCCGCCTTGATCACGCCAGCCCGCCTGGCGCTGCTCTCATAAGTGTATACTCATGTACAATTGTAAATTATACAGGTCACACAGGTTCGCATCCAAAACTTCATTTTCACAGAGGTAAAAGACTTGGCACATTACCTTTGTTTTCTCTACAGTGGTCAGCGTCTGAGCCCTCAGCTCCTCTCGTAGTCTGATGGTCTCCTCTTTTCCTGCACTATGTTTGGCTTCAGTCATTTTAAGTTTGTTTTCCAGAAATTCGATTCTGGCCTGAAGTTCATGCTCCTTGTTTTCCCTATGAGCCTCCTTCTCGCGAAAGCCCTGCAAAGATTGCAATAGAAGGAGCAATTTGTTGTGTTTTTAGTTGGGCCATATTGATTTGATTATAATATATTATGGATGACATCTGCATAGTTTATGCATGAATTTTGTCCGCTTCCCAAAACAAATGGTACAAGCAGGTAAATTAGCAAATATTTACCATAAATTGCAATATTGAAATATTGGAAAAGGATACTAATGTCATAGAATGCCAATTCCAACTAAGGAAAATAAGAAAATGTGAAGAAATGAAAATGAAGAGTCTAATTTTTTTGCCATACTATACTCTGTGTTTGTTCAAACTTCATGACCACATAGATTTCAACTTTTTTGCCAAACTTTTTTCATTCACACGCTAGCATGACAGTTTTGGGGTTCTCAGAGGATGTCATCCATATATTAATCAAATCAACATGGCCTTGCTGAGTTATATATATTAACTACAGTAGTGTAGGCTATATTCCGGACAATGGATCTTTGGGACCCTCGGGATCAAAGTAGGTAATTATCTGCCGGGTCCCCGACCTCTAATGCCACATGGGTTCAGTCAGACTCCACCAGGCCAGCGGTAACACGAGGGAGGCAATACCCCTGCCAGCAACATACACACTGCACAAAATACATTATTTCTGTGTAAAGGTCCCAACTGTAACTGTAAGTGTTACCTTTAAAAATGGTTTTATTAAAGATAGGATTTCGTGCAGTGACATGTTGGTACATGTAAGTGTAATTTTCATTGATGATCTCACACTCTCTATATCTGTTTAAACTACAATGTACATTCGTGGATAAATATATAGAGCTAGTTGAATGTTGAATGTTGAATTTTGGTGTCATTAACACAAGATACATTTGTAAGACCACACCAATCTAATTTGTTGGTTCACAGATTCAGTCGCTTCATTTTTTCCGATTTGCAAAAAACAACATTTAAGCCTCTGAATCAACTTCAAAATGCTTAATAAATCATATTTTGGCCACAGCCGTTGAAGGAAGTCCCTTCTTTTCACAGTTGTTACAGTTTTTCTATCTACACAATGTATCAATGCAGTGGTTTGATTAAAAGTTTGAAATTCATTGTTTGAATTGCAAACCAGCCTGGTATGTTGACGTCATGGCTCCTTGTTACAAATTCAATGTATTTCTTTTTGCCATACATTCTACCAGTTATAGTTGTTGAGCAATAAAGTTGATTTGATTTTGGCTCCTGTCATACATGTAGCAATTGGGGCTATCATGGGATGCCTATAGGGCTGTTTTTATTTTTTTCGTCTCTTGTCAAACCAACAAATCAAATTAATGTGGCCTAAAGTAACTTACTTCTGCCAACTTTTCCTGAAGCTCACTTGTTTTGGCTATGCTGTCTGCTGTAAGCTAAAAAACACAAACAAGAATAGTTTTAGACAGGTTTCCATTACTCAAGTGTTAGGCCTAAAATTCTGAAAGCAACATCATTTAAGAGACACAAACAGTTTCAGATAAGTAATACTGTATAAACTTACGTCGATGAAGGTTAGACATCCAGGTAATACGATACGCCAAAAAGCAGTTACTCAAGCAACTGGATATGATTTTGAAAACGTCAGACGTTTCAGCTAGTATCCACTAGCTTTCGTCAGTGACTGAGAGACCAGAGGGGAAAACAGGTTTATAAGCACAACCTACTGATTGATATGCAAATAAAGTGAAGACAAATTTTTGGAAGTCGAAAAAGGAACAAAAGTCAGACAAGTCAAGACAAGATGATGCAAATTAGTCTGAAAGCTCCTGTTATACAGAACAGGAGCTTAAGTGTTGTCTGTTCTCGGGGCTGGGAGTGCCAAATCCCAAGTGCCGGAAAGATCGACCCGTAGCCCCCCTTCCCTGTTGAGGGTGGGGTTGTACATTCTTTCATATATTCATGAATATTTCATTCAATATTTCATATTATCTTTCATAACCTGTTTTCCCCTCTGGTCTCTCAGTCACTGACGAAAGCTAGTGGATACTAGCTGAAACGTCTGACGTTTTCAAAATCATATCCAGTTGCTTGAGTAACTGCTTTTTGGCGTACTGTATAAACTTAGTTCATACATTTGTTGCCTTCGTCAAAAGGGTATACATGTAATTGTTTTGGACATTGGTGTGGGTTGACGTTATAACTCAATTATTTTTCATCGCATCTTTTCATTTCATACATGTAGATAGCTATTGTGTTCAGAAAGAAATATAATATTGTATGAGTTGTGGCCCTTATACATTATACATTTGTATATATATTAGCAGCTTGTTCTGGAACTGCAGAATGGTTTGTTTCAAAATTTTGAAGAGAGGATGACTAAAGAATCGGTTGACACATTGTAATTATTTTTGGTATGTACGTAGCTGTAGTGATGCTTGACATAATAAAATTACAATTATGCAAATCAGGATCTATTTTGCATATTCGATAAGGAAATTCTATACATCTGCTATGTTCAATAATAGGACTATGAAACACTTTTGACATGTAGTTGACAACAATAGGCCACTTTCGGCCTGTTGCACTCCTAGTCCACCAACTTGCTGAAGATGCTGGGGTGAGGGCCGAACACCTAGGGCAGTTAATGGCGGATAGAGCGGCGTGGCGAGAAAGAGTGGACTTGGTCCAGGCAATTCGCCCGACCTGATGATGATGATGCACTCCTAGTCAAGTCTGCAATGTTAGACAGTGATGACTTCAATTGCTCCAACATGACTGAACAGAGCCAGTTTAATGCCAACCTTGGAAACCTTTGTTTGAAGGTCCGCCACCTTCTGTTTGGAAGCCTCCAGTGAGTTTTGTTCTTGCCTCAGCTCCTTCTCCAGCGCCTCCGCCCTCCTCGCTGCCACAAATCTGTCCTGCTCCAGCTGGGAGATGGTCTGTCTGTGGGCATTAATCTCAGCCCTGGAACAGGAAACGTGGCGTCAGTGGCGCAACGGTTAGAGCGTTGGACTCGGAACCGAGAGGTACCGGGTTCAATACCCACCGTGGCCCGACGTTGTGCCCTTGGGAATTAAGCACTTTACACGACTTCCTCACCTATACAGTGGAGTGATGCCCACCGAGCCTCTTAGGCTAATCTGTCTGTCAAGGTGCCAAAAACACCTTACGGATTTGGTGCGCCGATGTGACAACATCTCATATTGGCCACTGAGAGCCATAAAATTTTTTTTTTGGGGGGGAACAGGAAATCATCAGTCTGTACAATGTACATCCACTTTCAACATGAAGATAAATTAGTAAAAGGTAATTTACTTTTCTATTGTATACGTTAGGCCACACAAATTCTATAATTATTGCTTCTCAGAATAACCTGCTTCATTTTTAAAAATCACAATCACATAGTATTACATAGGATGTATGTGAACATAATTCAAACTCCTCCACAAGACAGAACAGGGGGCTAAGTCGTCCCACCTTATGTCAAGAACACCTCTGAAGCTCTACAGAGAATTTTTGGGACACATGGAATAAAAACGTGTTTCAAACCTACCCGTACATTAAGATAGTTGTTAGTGGCACCTAAAGACAAGACCCCGAAAGAACAGAAGTGTGGGGTGATACATTATTTTGTATACCAAATTCGGTGCGCAGGACAAAACATCACAGGACTAGTACTGTGCCCAGAGACATACATGTAGTTATTAGGGGAAATGGAACGGTCTTTCAAGGCTAGATTCTCAGAACACAGGCATTCTAGCACGGCGGAAGTGTCGCAACACATACATTTTGAGTCCCCCGGACACACAGTATCACTTGACAAGGTGCGCATTTTAGATACGGAGCAGGACTACTTTGTAAGGGGTGTGAAGGAAGCAGTTTATATCAGGGCCCATCAACCCTCTCTGAACCATGATGGTGGGAGAGTCTTCCCGCCACTTTTGATGTGCTCCTGACGTCATCATGCCTCTGACTTCCGGAGAGTGATCAGCGAGTGCATCATTCATCTGACAATGGTTGACAAGTTCAACCGAAAATTCATGGTGAGTTATTTCTTTGTGTTGGAACAAGCTTGAACTCTATTACTATGGATTCTACCAACACAGATGAGCCTTCATTCGAATATAAACGAATTTGTTTCATTAAAAGTTCAAAATTCATTGTTTGAATAATTTATTATAAAACAGCCTGATATGTTGAAAAAAATTGTCTCACTCCTTTTGGGACTATCAGAGGATGCCCATGTCTGTTTTTATTTTTTTCCTGAAAAAATCTTAGAACAAATCAATCAAATTGGTGTAGTCTAACAATGAGAATATACTGCATGACTGTCATTGAATAGTGGTGTTTCTGAAATATGCATTTACGTCAATATGAAAACTGCTACTAAGAAAAAAAAAAAACATGCATCATCATGAACATAATGGCTAACCACATGCCCAATTACATAGAAATACAACAGCGAGAACTATGACTTTGAGCTGCAAACATACATTGTATTTATTACAATTAAACAGCCCTATACTTATATAAGAACAGGCGACCCACAGCTGTTTAATTACAGCCCCACCCCAATGTCTGCCTGAAGGAAACCAGGAAACTAGCCCGCTATTGGGCACAGCCTAGTAATAGGGCTTTCCTATGTTAATATATGGGAATTACGTCAAAACAACGTCGTCAAAAATTCATATACCTGAGTTTTAGACCTTGAAGAACATACATGTACATTGGCAGGGTAGTCAAACCTCTCAAGTCTCCATTCACCAAAAATGAAAAAATCCTACGCACCTAAACCATGTGAGAATACTATCCGAACATTGAGAAGTGACCCCTGAACCCTCTGGACAGCTGATGACCGCATGTAAACCTATATCTTCTTCAGCGAGCCAGACAGCACATGCATGGCTGCAAGTCTGTTTTTTCACCAAAATGAAAATACTACAACCCTTACCTATAACATCCAAGTCCAAAACAACAAAATTTCCCAAGAAAAAGATTTCTTTACACTCTACATGTACATTACATTGCCATCTCTATATACTAGAACTGGGCCCTCTGCGCCTGCGCTATTCCTGACCTTTGCCCTAGGCCTATTCAAAACGTGTTCTTTTTTCGGCCAGTCCAATATGCCCTTAAATGTAGGGGTGCTCCTGAAATTTAACATTGACCAGGAAAACAGCTACGGTGAAAATAAAAATACATGTATGTGCATCATCACCGGCATGCTTGCAGACGACGTATAAAATTACATGCCGATTAAACAAAGGGAACTGTGTGTTTTAGCTGCAAACACGAAAAACTGACTGACCACAATACTCCTGCAGGAGGTACACCTCCTTCAATAACTAACAACCCGGAGGTATAAAATCTTAGATTTTCCTTGTTTACATCATTCTGCAATTGTCTGTTTCTATCCAAACTAAATAACGTTAGGCATACAGAATTTGCAGAATGCTACAGTGTGATTCACAATCATTATCATGGTGAAAAAATTGTATTGGTTTCTAACCTACTGTACAATGTACACGTGGTGGCCGAGAACGCCAGCTCTGCTCTGCTGTTCCAGCTATGGCTATTTTGCATTCTACTGTAGCAATTTGCAAAAGCTCAAAATAACTCCTATACACCTATCTGAGGGACTTCCCTAACCAACGCTAGGTACTCATTTTCACCTGAGTAAAGTGAGGAAAGTCATGTAAAGTGCTTTTCCCAAGGGCACAAGATCAGTGACAAGGTAGGATTCGAACCCGGGACCTCTTGGTTCTGAGATGAACACTCTTCCGCTACGCCACACGACCCCAAATGAGGATCTTCTTTGCATTATCAATGACTCTGGAAATATTAATAAATTGTCGCTCATAATGGTTAACCTCATTTGGCGATAATAGGCATGGGCTTTGTGGAAATCTTGTTGCTATCGTAACATGTACCAGTGGCAAGAAAATGGAGAAGGCAGGGATTGACCCTGTGACTTTATGGTCCAGGGTCTGAGGATTGACATGCATCACATGACACTGCCACTATATATACATCTGCAAACTACTGAAGACAAAGGTGACACATCATCATTCTGAAAATATCAAGGCACAAGGTAGCACTTACTTAAACTCCTGGTCTTGCAGATCTTGAGCTAGCTTCCCTTGCTGCCGCACTTCTTCCAACAAATTGATGGCTTTCATATCCGTATGAAGAAGGTGATTTCTTTCCAGCTCCAAGCAGCGCTTTAGATTCTACAACATAAACAACATGGTGAAACTCCTTACACCTCTGATGAACATCTAGTTTTAGTGTTCCCTCACAGTTTTCAACATCTTTGAGGTTTCTCACTCCTGTATGCTAGGGTCACATTTCTAAGCTGGGCTATTTGTGTGAATGAAAAATAAACCATTCATAATGTCATTGACAAAGTTAAACTGTTCTTCAGCTGAATTGCCTTTTCCAGAAGATTTTTTGATTTGGCAGGGTGACAGTGGAGTGTCTGTGGTGTGTGTCTGTATGTATACCAAAAGCATGATTCAAAAAGCTGTAGAATGCTGGATCTTTATTACATTTGCTCTGAGGTGAGTAGTGGTTGTGGAAACAAGTTGAAAAATAGTTACCTAGCCTGGGGTTCCAATGGCAGCAGGCTTTGTATGCATTTGTTATTTGTACAAAATGATAAGCTGTGAAGAAATCTTAAATCTTCAAGCAAAGGAAATTATTCTTTCTAAAATTTTCACTAAAGAATCTGTCCTGATTTTTTTATGGTTCTTAACAGAGTTTGGACCTCGGAAATTTTTTGAATATTTTGAAAAGTTCCAAAAGTGGGAAAGTTCATCAGGAATTTACAGTAATGGAAAAATTTGGACGGACATACGCAAAAATGTGTGACAGGGGCTTTAGTTCTTTCATAGTCTCAATTCTATGTCTGTTTTCCCTGAAATTGAATGTTACTGACAAATTAATACTGACAATTATATATGCTTAGTACTGGTTACCGTTATTTCTGTAACATAGTCCACCATCTGTTTTTCTATGTTATCTCTCTCCATCTCCATTTGACTGGACAAACTGTCTTTCTCTACCAGTCGTGTCTGCAGTTTCTGGAGTGTGTTCCTCAGAGATGCCTCTTTGGTCTCCAGCTGATGGTATTTCTCCTGTTGTAAAACAGAAACATACTTAGTCCCATGCAAACAGTGCCTGTTGTTTGCTACAGCCAGTCTTTGTGCCTGCTAGACAAAATTACATCCTTGATACAACTGGAAGTCGTAAGCGTCGCCAAGTGCCTAGGAGTGACTTTTCTGGCCGACCTGGGGTGGGCACTTACATGTAAATCAAAGACATCACAAAAAAAAGAAAAGGAAGTCAAAGATTGTACATTCTCTGTCAACTTAAACATTTCAACCTACCTGTTGAAAACTTGCTTTATACTTACATGTGAGCCACAGCAAGTAAATTTTAAGGATGACATCAGCGTCCACATTGATTTTCGTCCGATTTTGGGGGAAAAAAGAAGAAATTTGTTGCCCTCGAGTCTGACAATGGTCAACATGCCGAAAATGGGCAAAGATGTCTGTTGTCATGCCGGAACATTAATAGCACAGATAAGATGAAAGGAGACAAGACAGGGCTCTGATTTAATGTTTTGTCTTTTACTTTGATGCAGTGATGTATTTCATTCCTTTTACATGTAATGGTGGCTGTGTACATGTGATGTTACCAATGAATCAAAACCAATTTTGTACACTGATTGAAAATTTTTATTTTTCAAAGTTGTTTCAGTGAGAAATGGATGCTGTAACAGTATGCAGTGAACATAGCACAGTATAGGTATCATTTCTTGTTTAACAAGGTTTGTGATGTCAAAATTTGAAAATAAAGGATTTTTTTGCCCGCTTTGTTTTTTTTTTCACCCTATCGCATTAGATCTGGAGTCTGCAGAGGATGTCATCCATAAAATTTACTTGCTGCCCAAAAATAGTACCACTGTAAGTCTTACAAACACACAACACAAAAAGGATTCAACAAAGTGCAACATTAGGATCATCTTGGGCCATAACATCTTGTATGATCAGAGGTGTAAAGTGTATAGAGTTATATAGAGCCCCAATATAAATGACAAAAGGTAAAGTCTGTGCCTACAGTTTGGAAAGCAACTGTCCAAGTCAACCCTCCATCATCACCCAGGCTTTTATGCTGAAGTATAGGGTTGACCAGAATCTCTCAAATAGCGTCATGGTTGTTTTGTGCACTGATTGACAGAAGTTTCTTTGTATTTTCCTTGGGATTTGACAAGTACACAAAAGCAATGCAGCAGTGCATGGTAACAGCCCGTTTTGTTGGGCGCTAATTTCTCATTTTGAGTGAAAATTTATGTGCATCAAAGTATGGGCATGTGGTGCCTACATGTACATGTACTTAGTGATTTTCAGCTCCATCCAAACCAAACGCGGCCTGCAGACTTCTCCAATTTGATTCCTAGATGTCTGTCGGTAACGGAAATAGGCACAAAACATAACGTAGTTGCAAAATGATGAGACAGAAACTAAATCTCTTTTTTTAACGCTGGAAGTTCAATTATCCTGGGGGGCCTCCTTGTGTGTAGTGATCATCACGGTCAGTATAAGTATGTTTTTTTCTGGTCCAAAAAACAGTCCACTGACGTTTCGCTTTTTCGGACCGGATCGATCAAATTTTTATGGACCTGGACTCACCCCTAGTGTTCAGAAATCTTCAATGGAGGATATTTTACTAAAAAAACGCTGATGGATCGCCATGATTTTGTATAATAGGTACATGTGTAGCTTATGATAAGTGATGCCTGACATAACTAAATCACAAATCATGATCTAATTTGCATAACTAATGAGAAATTCTATAAATATGCTGTGTTTTATCTGACAGATCTAGAGACGTGACATCCGGAATAGGCAAAGGTAGGTCTGACTCAGCATTCGTCATACTCAGGAACATTTGGGCAGCCAGAGAGACCCGCACAACCACCAAACTCAGAATCTTTAACTCCAATGTCAAGTCTGTCCTTACCTCGAGATCAACCAAGGCAACACAGCAAAGAATACCTGCCTTAGAAGAATCTATAAAATCAGATGCCGAATCTCCAACATGGAACTGTGGAACAGAGCAGGGCAGAAAGCAGCAGAAACCCAGATTCTACAAAGGAAATGGCCATGGGGCTGGATAGGCCATACTCTGAGGAAAGCACCATCCAGCATAACACACCAGGCTCTAACATGGAACCCACAGCACAGGCAAGAAGAAAGAGAGGCCGGCCTAGAAACAGTTGGAGAAGAGACACTGAGGAGGAGATGAGAGCAGCCAACAGCTGGGAGGACCTGAGAAAGACAGCCCAGAGGCAGGTGAAGTGGAGATCTGTCGTCGATGGCCTATGCTCCAGCTGGAGCGAAGGGCCTAAGAAGAAATTTGGAAGTTCAGTGAGGGTGAACGTCACTAAATGTAATTCATTTAAATCAGGACCTCATTTGCATCTGATGAGGAAAAATTAGTCTCTAGCTTGCGTATGACCAACAATATCAAACTTACTAAGATTTAGCCAGCGAGTTGTGTGTTACTAGGTTGGGGCCATATGAATATTTTGCATAAAAAGTTTACTCATGAGCAGGATTGTACATTGTAAGTCATTTACAGGTGGCCATCACCATGCATAAAATATAGAAAGACAGTAAACATTTCATGGAGGTATGACATTGCAAAACTCTAGTTTCACATGTTGATAGCAATGTGAAAAAGCTGTAATGAAACTCACAATTCATCCTGGTGGCTTCCAATATAAGTCTTTACAAATAAACTAAAGCCAGTCATGTTTAAAGTTAAAACTTTTGATCCAACACGAAAATTCTCTCACCTAGAGCTTTCAACCAGTCACTCTGGTCTTCCTCAGTAGACTGACCCAGTGAAGCTTGTCACGTGGCTTCTTTGAAGTGTGACGTCAACACTGGGTCAAAGGTATCTGGTAGACGATGTCGGCCCCCGTCGCGGTTCAATGTAGGGTGATGGGCCCTGATGTAAATGGCTTCCTTCACCCCTCTCAAGAAATAGTCTTGTTCAGTGTCTAAAATCCTTACAGTGTCTAGTGAAACATGGTGTCCGGGTGACTCAATGTGAATGTGTTGAGACACCTCTGAACTGGCAGAACTAGGCCGTGTATGTTCCTGAAACCTGGCTTTTAGAGACCTCTCCGTTTCACCAATATAAGTTTCCTGGCAGGGCCCCCTGTTATTCTTGCCCTGGCAGGGGATGTGGTAGATGACACCACACTTCTTCTCTTTGGGGGTTTTATCCTTGGGCGCAACAAGAATGTGTCTTAAAGTCTATCGAGCTCTGTACGAGGAGAAAAGGCTAGGAATATCTTACAACGTGCGGAAAAACAGCTTTTAAACGTACGTATCGGTCAAACAGTCCAGAAACTCAAGCGTTTAGACAATCAGAAAACTCGCTTGGAATCCACGCTAGACCAAGCTCTTCCGGCGGATATTGTAACAGAGGTCAGGTCAAGGGTCGAAAGGTCGTACATCCGGGAACATTCCATTGCGAAATCACGTCAACAGGATAAATTCGCGCACTTAGTTCAAAAGAAGGACAACAACAAACCTTCCCTAGCGGCGGATTGTATCCGAAAATGGGTCAAGAACTGTTCTGACAGGATACTCAACGACCCGGAACTCTCCGTTCTCGCGAAGGGACTGAACTTCGCCGCTACACAGCCTAAAATTCCGGTTGTTGACATTATCGCGCAGACCGAGGGAGCGTGCAGAAAACTCGCCCCGAGAGAAGCTAGCTCTCTACGCGCTAAGGTTTCCCAGGTTCTCGGGGGCCCCAGGAAGATCACCCCCAACCTGTCCAAAGAGGAAAGAACCGCTCTAAAATCCCTGAAACAAGACCGGAACATTCTAATACTTCCGGCTGATAAAGGACGTGCCGTAGTAGTGTTAAACAGGGAGGATTACCAACAGAAGTGTAGAGCGTTACTCGACGACGAAAACACGTATCTCCGACTGGGAAAGACAGACCCGACTCCTAAGTACAAGAAACAGCTGATAAGTGTCTCACAACAAATTGAGAAGGAACAGGGCTTCAATAGAGTTACCTATAGAAAACTTTACCCTACAACAGACACTCCACCGAAATTCTACGGACTTCCAAAGATTCATAAGACTGGTGTACCACTTAGACCCATCGTTAGTAGTATTGGTTCCATTACTTACCCCAGTGCAAAATTCTTGGCTGACATACTTTCTCCTTTGGTTGGCAAGTCCCCCCATCATATTGTGAACTCCCAACATTTTACGGAACTCATAAAAGACCAACGTGTAGAAGAGGACGAGGAACTCAGATCCTTCGATGTTACAGCCCTGTTTACCTCAGTTCCTATTGATAAGACTTTGGATGTTATAGCAAGTAGACTCCAGAACGACACCACACTAGCACAACGTACAACTCTCACTCCCCAACATGTTGTAAGCCTTTTAAAGATCTGTTTGGAGTGCACGTACTTTGTACACAATGAAGTGTTTTATCAGCAAATTCATGGTGCAGCAATGGGCTCCCCAGTTTCTCCCATTGTCTGTAACCTTTACATGGAACATCTAGAACAGTTGGCTATTAACACTCGCCCCCACCCCCCACTTTGGTGGTATCGTTATGTTGATGACACTCACACGAAGTTGAAGAAAGTACATGCACAGGAATTTACAGACTTTCTGAACAGTTTAGACCCTGATATTAAGTTTACTACTGAGGAGGAACAGAACAGATCTTTACCTTTTCTTGACACCCTTACAGTCATACAGGAGGACGGGTCACTACAGATACGGATTTACCGGAAACCCACACACACGGATCAATACCTAAACTTTGACTCTAACCATCCACTTGACCACAAACTAGGGGTGATTAGGACTCTATTTCACAGAGCCAACACCATAGTGTCAGATCCACAGGATTTAGAGACTGAGAAGTCCCACCTGACCCAGGCATTAAAAACTTGTGGCTACCCCCAGTGGGCCATCAACAAAGCGACCTGCCCAAAACCTCCTAACACCAAACCCTCAGCAGGAACAAAGTCCAAAGGGTTGGTGGTCCTGCCATACATCAAGGACTTGTCTGAAGCTCTCAGGAGGATTTTCATTTCCCACGGGATTGCAACTTGTTTCAAACCCACCACTACTTTAAGACACATTCTTGTTGCGCCCAAGGATAAAACCCCCAAAGAGAAGAAGTGTGGTGTCATCTACCACATCCCCTGCCAGGGCAAGAATAACAGGGGGCCCTGCCAGGAAACTTATATTGGTGAAACGGAGAGGTCTCTAAAAAGCCAGGTTTCAGGAACAT
>NW_017803758.1:5317-7161 GCF_001625305.1 Branchiostoma belcheri | reverse complement strand
TCATACAGGAGGACGGGTCACTACAGATACGGATTTACCGGAAACCCACACACACGGATCAATACCTAAACTTTGACTCTAACCATCCACTTGACCACAAACTAGGGGTGATTAGGACTCTATTTCACAGAGCCAACACCATAGTGTCAGATCCACAGGATTTAGAGACTGAGTGTTAACCGCCGAAATGAGTCCTTAGCATGGTTCACAGAATTTATCATAGCGCAGTCAGAATCGGGAAAGCCAGGCTAAAATATATGTCGTTGTAATCCTCACAAGTCAGGGAACCTCGGGAAGTTCACTTGAAGATCACACTTGTACACAAAAACGAGCTTTGTAGCGTCAAAGTTGACCTTTATTCGCTAGCTAAGAACTCATTTTGGCGTAGGTTTTCGAACTGTATGGGGGTTTCCGTGATACCGCTAATCCCATCTACTTCCGGGTCACGGCTTACGAGGTTCGGTTACTAGTATATTACACGCCAAAGAGCGAAGGAAACGTTGCGGAGTGAAATTTCATGAAAAAAGCTCTTAAAAAGCCGCGCCTATATTTAATTAAAGGTTTCGCAACTTCTTCCCAAAAAGCACATAAAGCACACACAATTACGCTTTGGCGAGTATATTAGGGTCTGCCCTCCGTGTCTATCATATAAATGATACACGTAAACGTCGGGTCGTCTTCGAAGTACCTTATGTATCATTTCAATGATACGTGTAACTACCTAGGTTTTACAAAGTCGGACTGACTTCCAATATAGTAATCCCACTATCATATCTACGCATGTGTGAGACGGGTACACTGTACCAGCAATCATTTAAATAGCTAATAGAAGAGTTACCACTTGGCTCTTAAAAAGCCGCGCCAATAAGGTTTCGCAACCAAAAATCCAATTACGCTTTGGCGAGTATATTAGGGTCTGTCCTCCGTGTCTATCATATAAATGATACACGTAAACGTCGGGTCGTCCTCGGAGTGCTTTTTGTATCATTTCAATGATACATGTAACTACCTTAGGTTTTCCAAAGTCGGACTGACTTCCAATATTTACTATATTATCTATGATATCTACGCATGTGTGAGACGATAAAAATCCCTTCACCCTTTGGCGAGTACTCTTTCTCGCAAAGGCGATTATGGTCTGCCCTCCGTGTCTATCATATAAGTGATACACGCAAACGTCGGGTCGTCTTCGAAGTACCTTATGTATCTATTTTAATGATACGTGTAACTACCTAGGTTTTCCAAATTCGGACTGACTTCCAATATAGTAACCCCACTATCATATCTACGCATGTGCGGGACGATCAAAAAATCCCTTCACCTTTGGCGAGTACTCTTTCTCGCAAAGGCGATTATGGTCTGCCCTCCGTGTCTATCATATAAATGATACACGCAAAAGTCGGGTCGTCCTCGGAGTGCTTTATGTATCATAGCTATTTAAATGATTGCTGGTACAGTGTACCCGTCTCACACATGCGTAGATATGATAGTGGGGATACTATATTGGAAGTCAGTCCGACTTTGGAAAACCTGGGTAGTTACACGTATCATTGATCTCTGAAGCTGTCTGGACCTCTGTCCAATACGTGTTCCATATGTCGGAAAGAGCACACAGAGGACATGTCCTTGTATCGCTGTATGGACTGTGGACCTACTGCCACATTTTGCATTGAATGCCTCAAACAACAGCACCGAAACTCACTTCACCTGCCTGAAGTATGGAAGGTAGTTGTATGTCATTGCTATTTTGATTATAGAAATGCTTGTTAATCTGCCAGGTTTGAGGTCCCGTCCACATAGACCCCGTTCACTACCAGACTTCATTCAAAAAACNGTTGAAACCG
>NW_017803758.1:0-4564 GCF_001625305.1 Branchiostoma belcheri | reverse complement strand
CGTCTCACACATGCGTAGATATGATAGTGGGATTACTATATTGGAAGTCAGTCCGAATTTGGAAAACCTAGGTAGTTACACGTATCATTGAAATGATACAAAAAGCACTCCGAGGACGACCCGACGTTTACGTGTATCATTTATATGATAGACACGGAGGGCAGACCCTAATATTCTCGCCAAAGCGTAATTGGATTTTTGGGAAGAAGTTGCGAAACCTTTTATATTGGCGCGGCTTTTTAAGAGCCAAGTGGTAACTCTTCTATTAGCTATTTAAATGATTGCTGGTACAGTGTACCCGTCTCACACATGCGTAGATATGATAGTGGGGTTACTATATTGGAAGTCAGTCCGACTTTGGAAAACCTAGGTAGTTACACGTATCATTGAAATGATACAAAAAGCACTCCGAGGACGACCCGACGTTTACGTGTATCATTTATATGATAGACACGGAGGGCAGACCCTAATATTCTCGCCAAAGCGTAATTGGAATTTAGGGAAGAAGTTGCGAAACCTTATTGGCGCGGCTTTTTAAGAGCCAAGTGGTAACTCTTCTATTAGCTATTTAAATGATTGCTGGTACAGTGTACCCGTCTCACACATGCGTAGATATGATAGTGGGATTACTATATTGGAAGTCAGTACGAATTTGGAAAACCTAGGTAGTTACACGTATCATTGAAATGATACAAAAAGCACTCCGAGGACGACCCGACGTTTACGTGTATCATTTATATGATAGACACGGAGGGCAGACCTTAATCGCCTTTGCGAGAAAGAGTACTCACCAAAAGGTGAAGGATTTTTTGGAAGAAGTTGTGAAACCGTAAGGGCTTTGCAAAGGTCACCTTTCTAGTTGATGATTATTTTATGCTTATGTTTAAATCATGTGATTTCTGTATCACACGTACTCATGCATGGTGTCCTATCAGCCTATATGGGCTGGGCGACAATATTTATACACTTCTATGCACTCCGAAGAAGCCTGACTTTTACCTGTATGATTGCAATTATATACACGGGAGACGATTTTGCAACGATTGAGATTTTTAAAGTCGGACTGTCTTCATGCTGTCTAACAACAATGTTGGTAAAAATTAGGTAATTTTCGGGGCGCAATGTGATTCAGGTGAAAGTCGTGTTGTCGTCGACGTGTTTGCAACGATACAGGCAAAATGTATGCGGCTATCGAATGATTGCTAGCGTACTCGTTTTTACACATGTGCATACATGTCAGTGGCTCGTTCAGTTGAAGCAAAAGAGCCATATATATAATTCTTGAGCATTCTTTCCCGAAAGGGTGAGTATTGCGCAGTACACTGCCCTTGGCTTGGCAGCGGCCCTTCGCCGGGTAATGACGTCGCTGGACGTGACCCGGAAACAGATGCAACCAGATACCGCGAAACCCCCATAGGGTGCGTATTTTGACGGAAATCCAATGGCGGAAACCTCGCCGAAAAATTGAAATGAGTCAACTTTGACGCTACAAAGCTCGTTTTTGTGTAAAAGTGTGATCTTCAAGTGAACTTCCCGAGGTTCCCTGACTTGTGAGGATTACAACGACATATATTTTAGCCTGGCTTTCCCGATTCTGACTGCGCTATGATAAATTCTGTGAACCATGCTAAGGACTCATTTCGGCGGTTAACACTGAGAAGTCCCACCTGACCCAGGCATTAAAAACTTGTGGCTACCCCCAGTGGGCCATCAACAAAGCGACCTGCCCAAAACCTCCTAACACCAAACCCTCAGCAGGAACAAAGTCCAAAGGGTTGGTGGTCCTGCCATACATCAAGGACTTGTCTGAAGCTCTCAGGAGGATTTTCATTTCCCACGGGATTGCAACTTGTTTCAAACCCACCACTACTTTAAGACACATTCTTGTTGCGCCCAAGGATAAAACCCCCAAAGAGAAGAAGTGTGGTGTCATCTACCACATCCCCTGCCAGGGCAAGAATAACAGGGGGCCCTGCCAGGAAACTTATATTGGTGAAACGGAGAGGTCTCTAAAAGCCAGGTTTCAGGAACATACACGGCCTAGTTCTGCCAGTTCAGAGGTGTCTCAACACATTCACATTGAGTCACCCGGACACCATGTTTCACTAGACACTGTAAGGATTTTTAGACACTGAACAAGACTATTTCTTGAGAGGGGTGAAGGAAGCCATTTACATCAGGGCCCATCACCCTACATTGAACCGCGACGGGGGCCGACATCGTCTACCAGATACCTTTGACCCAGTGTTGACGTCACACTTCAAAGAAGCCACGTGACAAGCTTCACTGGGTCAGTCTACTGAGGAAGACCAGAGTGGTTGAAAGCTCTAGGTGAGAGAATTTTCGTGTTGGATCAAAGTTTAACTTTAAACATGTAACTACCAACACAGATGAACTTTCATGATAATAAAGCCAGTCATCTTAATGTCTAATTATATTTCAACATTGACCACTTCTGATTTAGAATTGTACCATAATGATTAGCATAGTATTTCAAATTTGTGTTTTAGCTCTCTCACCTGGAGATTTTGTAGTTCTCTTGTCTTTTGCACAAGACGTTTCTCCACCAAAGCATGGGATACTGGTGAGTTCACAGCTACAGCTGACCTATTGTGAAACACATGCAAAAATTGTCCAATAATCATAAAGTTCAGATGCCAGTGTATACCTGCTAAGTAAAGCCGTGTTTAAGTGAAATCACCAAAACCGCGATTCGGGTAACTCACATTCCTCACATCTGGTGAAACCGTGTCCGATCACAATTCGCTTGAGCTACATTTATTGCTGTTTGATGATAACACGCAAGGTGGCGTGTTACTAATGTCAGAGGTCAACGACCTGCTTGTTGATGCCCCCCTCCCACACGTCTGTTCCGCATTAGCAGCTCGGTCTGCGCAGCTCCGCTTGCGCAGATGACGTAATGACTATATAATGAGGTATCTTTGCCATGCGCCACCATGCGATCTTAGGGAATACTGCAGCCACAGAACTGACACTACCTCTTTTAACCAATCATATACCGTAATTTTGGTCACGTGGCACCTTCAATTTGGAACAAGACGACAGCCATGTTTTCAGGCCTTAGCGATGGCGTGTTTTCCTGGCGTTTCTGCTGAAATTTAGCATTGATCGATCGGCTCGAAGTGCCGCGTCGGTGTAAATACGTGCAGGAGGGTGTACGGAAGCTATATGCGATTTTTTACAACATAAGGAGTTTTGATGCCGACAAAAATGGCAGAAATGGTTTGTTGAACCCACGACACGTCATCCTGTGGACAGCACTTCAACTTTGACATTTTTTTCCCCACGATGGAAACCGACCAACACAGGTACGTTTTTCCTACCTGCCGCCATATTGCTCAGTTTTCGAAGCACTAGTGGGTACATATTTTCTAGCGCCAAGGCATTATATATCGGCATTGAGGAGATAACTCGGCAGATAAGAGTCTGAAGCATTTGTTTATGTCGTCTAGCACATATTTACATCAAGAATTCCTAGAAAATAATTTGTTTTCCACTCAGAACATAGTCGGTCTGTGGTAGTAGCCTTGTTGACAAAGTTGTTGGGACGTCGGAGAACACACAGCGTTGCTAACAACATTATGATTGGACTACATGTACTTAAATCACTATCACTTGTAGTATTCTTGAAACAACTGCAGTGTTTACATAATTTCTTTCCTTTATAACATACAACATGACTTTTGTTCAAGTCACAATCTAGAAACAACTTGTACATAAAGTTTTATTCATTTCAAATAGAACTCTAAGATTTTGGGGGTTTATGGAAAAAGGAGTCCAGTCCGATTGGCGGAAAAAGCAGTCCAGTCCGATTTTGGTTTGTACGAAATTTTACGAAAGACCATAGGCTACTAATTTTTTCTTGTGTGTGTACTTCTAGTTTCTATGGGTACTTCGAGTTTCTATGAGTACTTTGAGTTTCTATGGGTACTTCGAGTTTCTATGAGTACTTAGAGTTTGTATGGGAACCTAGAGTTTCTATGAGTACTTAGAGTTTGCATGGGAACTTACAGTCTGTAATTTACATATCATCATCATCATCATCATGCCTCCGGATTATTACTTACATATAAGTAATAATAATTAGTCAAAAGATGAAGCGGTCAACTGACGAGATTTACAGGGCCGATCCTGCTTGCAAGTAGCCTGACTAAATCGCTTTACGGTTGCCAGCTGCCCAACATCCAGCCGGCCCCTGCTAAAGCCACGTATGGCAGACTTTGCATTACACCGACAAGCATGTAAGTACCGGAAGTACAATTGTAAGAAAGAATCCCTTAATAATTAACTTTTGTTTATTGTGGATAGGTGACCTGTATGTATAGAAACTACTTTTCGGTGGTCCCAAGAGGTGTAAATCAGTTGTCCGCTATTCCTCACCCGAGGCTGCCTGAATTACGGGTTAAGGCGGCATATAGTGAGTCACATATATGCTAATTCAAGTTCCCATACAAACTCTAAATAGTCATAGAAACTCTAAGTACCCATAGAAGCTCTAAGTACTCATAGAAACTCGAAGTACCCATAGAAACTAGAAGTACAC
>NW_017803757.1:0-1154 GCF_001625305.1 Branchiostoma belcheri | reverse complement strand
TTCAGCAGAACAAGAGTGGAAATCCACACGAATTTCACTTTGACTCACTTCTGTAAACTCTATCGATCCTTGAGGTTGGATTTCAGCTTGATACAACTCTCCTAACACTGCATTATGCCCAATCTGAACATCATAGTCAGACACATTAGCTATGCGAACAGGAACTCTCCCATGCCTGACTTCAGCATAGGCACGGGCCACAAGAATTCCATTAGGAAGACAACCTGTTTCTGGGGGCTCAACTAATACTGAATAGGGTTTACCATCTGGTCCAGGGCGGGTTCTACAGAATAGAATCATTTCATGGCCTGCCGGCACTGTCACCTTATTTTTACCGGATACACGTGCGAGACCTATTCTACCATCTTCTCTTGCGAAGGACCCTTGCTTCTTAATAGATTTAACTGTTTCATTCCAAGCCTGGTCAGAATTCTGTGCCTGTCTTCTGTATCTAACTGAAACGGTTGGTCCCCGAATTCTTGCAAAACATTCATGCCCAGTACACCAGGGGCTGGACCTTTCCCCTCATCCTCGACAATGATTACCCCCGTTTGTCTAAGACTTTCCCCATGAATTTAACATCTAATTCACAGTAGCCCACACACTTTATGGGAAGACCGTTTGCTGCTGTTAACTTAAGCCAGCTAGATGTGTCTTTCAATCCTTCACCGTTACTTCCAAAATGCATCTTAAAACAGCTATGTGTCATAGTAGTTACTTGAGACCCGGTGTCGATTAAACAAGGGACGGCCTTCCCTTCAAAGATCACATCTCTAACTCTACATTTCCCTACTGTTCTAGTTAACAGACTGTCTTTCTCAATGTTCACCGGTTCACTATCTAAAACTTTATCTTCTTGTGTGTCCGCTTCAACCTGATTGCAACTGCTGTGTACAACTGTGGAATCTTTAGTTACAGTGGACCCTACTGACTGCCCACTCCGCTCGCCAGGGTCCATGGTCACGGAGCTTTTTAGTTTGGGTTCACCGCACTATAAGTATTCTGCTGGGGCCTTCTACACTCACGTTCCATATGGCCGACCAACTCACACCTCCTACAGATCGGCTTCCCTGAAGGATCCCACTTATCTGTAGGGCGAGAGTTACTCTTACGAGCTGTCCAGGGAGCAGTCGAGCCACGTGTGGTTTTTATTT
>NW_017803756.1:0-1155 GCF_001625305.1 Branchiostoma belcheri | reverse complement strand
CTTGAGTGGTGCAGGTAAAAGTTGTCTGCTGCAGGTAATTTTCAATGTACTTGCACCAGCCCTGTAATGCAATCGTGGCGTAACACTTTTTCGTAAAAAATGGACCTTTTCTGTATCTAATTGCTATGTTTATTTACACCTAAGCCTGTGTTTATTTTCCATGTTTGTTTACATTCAGGTAGTCAAAACATTTACAGAAACCCCCGTGCTGTCTCAAAAATGTGACATCTCAATACTGTACATATAATAACAAAAATATTCCATTTAAATACTATAAAAACTCGTGAACAATATTTTCTTTGATTTATTTTTTGTGTACAAAGGTTTGGAGATACACATACTACAGCGTACGTACTGTTTAGCAAATACCCTTGCAATTCTAGATTTTAAACAGATACACTTAAAATAGAAATCAAAACCCAAACGTGTTTCTCAGTTTTTACTCAGACAAAAATATTACATTTAAATGTTATAAGAACAACCTCGTGCACAATATTTTCTTTAAAGCCCCTATGTAACAAGGGATGTGCATTTTGGGGAATAAACAGCTTTCCACACATGTAATTGTAGAAATTGCCTCATTTTTATCCAAGCGCCCATGAATTTGCGAAAACTGAGTGTTAAGTCCACCAGCTCTACTCTAGTGCAAACTCGGCAGTGAGACCGGAAGTGACGTCACAGTAGGAACGCGAGCGTCATAGTTTAGCAGACGACAGGAACTGTCATGTAGTTTTTTTGTCAGCCCAAGTTTTTTCGTCAGTATCTTTGTTTATCTTTGTTATTATAGAAATATGGTGCGTAGATGTGTAGCTTATGGTTGTTCTGGGACGACGAAATTAGGACTTAGTTTGCATAGTTTTCCAAGCAGCCCGCGGAGAAGGCGATTGTGGACCCAGTACGTACAGCGCCGTAGAAACAACTGGACGGGAGGGGCGAAAGCCGAACTGTGCAGTCGTCATTTTTCCAGCGACCAGTTTGTCGGCGGACTCGAGCGGGAATTCGGAATACGTAAACGCGTTCAGTTGAAGCCCACAGCCGTGCCGGATGTACATGCGTTTGACGAAAGACCGGCTGAGAGTGGGGCGTCGTCTGCTGTAAGCGGCCCACGTACGGCGTTCGAAAAACGCAGACGACAACAGGTAACGTTCTGTGAAT
>NW_017803755.1:0-1156 GCF_001625305.1 Branchiostoma belcheri | reverse complement strand
CCCCCCGTCTAGGTAGGGTTAAAAAGCTGGAAACACAGTTATGTTAGCTTTGCTTACATTTTGGTAATTTGCGGTGGTGCCAAAGTTTTGTCGCCAACCATACGTTTTAGAAATGTGAGATAATTACCAAGTGAATTACAATCACTTGAATATTTTCAATTATATTTAACTTTTGCATGCAAAATGTTACATTAAGCCCCTTTTAGACACGTGGGGATTGGAATTCAAGACGGATCCATTTTATCAAAATTGACCGTGTGGCATACATATAATTTTGCATACATGAAATGCTTACATAGGATAACTGTAACTGGGTTGAAGAAGCTGACGTCAAACACAGCTTTGGCGTTGGTGACGAAGGGGTGGTTTGGGTTATGGAGAGAGTCGAGCTCCACTCCAAACGCTGTACTGGAGATGGCATCCATAGCAAACGCACCGGAAAAGCTGAGAGCAATGCCACCAACACATACACGTAGCACAATACATATTAATTGGGCGAGTAAAGCATGACTTTTAATAGTAAATAAATAATGTACAAGTGAACAAAACTGTGCAAAGGCTGATAGGACTGACTTAAAATATTACAAAACCGGTTCGGAATTGGACAAAACTGTTTGTAAATGGAGCAGTAATTTGTTGTGATGAGGGCCATACATATTAACAAATTGTTATGCTTATGTTACAATAATCACTCACATTTCTTCATACATAACTATGCTCGAGTTGTGCTCAAACACGGGACCTTCAGCAAAATGTCAGATCCGAGACGATCTCTAACCAAAGATACTTATTCTACAATTTTATTAATCGCTGAGTAAATTGAAGACATATGTGTAAAATGTCCCTGTTATGGGCATAGCACTCGAACCTACCAGGAATTTAAACTCTTGTGAATGTGCCCTAAATTATTAAGAATCTTAAACCCTCAAACACCCGAACGGGGTCCATTTGGACCCCAGGCGTATATTTTTATGTGCTATTTGTATTTTTTCCATTCGAAAAAAAAATCCTCCCATGACTTTGTCGATAAACCTCTACTACAAGTTCTTCAATTTTTTTGGAGATCGGCACAAATTTGTAAAAATAACAACGGAAGTCTTATGTAAGACCGTCTGGGGTCCAAACGGACCCCAGCCATGTATTTGCACTTTCCTAC
>NW_017803754.1:0-1157 GCF_001625305.1 Branchiostoma belcheri | reverse complement strand
TCATTGCACAAATGGTTTTGATTCAGTGGGAACATCACGTGTACACAGCCACAATCACATATCACTGCATCAAAGTAAGAAACAAAACATTAAATCAGAGCCTTTTCTTGTTTCCTCTATTCATAGTTATTTGCCATTCACCTTCCTGCATGGCAACAGATCATCTTTGAGCATTTTCGGCATGTTGACCACTGTCAGAAGGCAAAAAAAATTCTTTTTTTTTCCAAAATCAGGCAAAAATTGATGCGCGCGCTGATGTCATCCATAAAAATTACTTGCGGTGGCCTAAGGTCTGAATATAGTCATTTTTCTTCAGATTGCCCTGGTTTCTGTCTTGATAATAAAAATTATAGGTTAGGATTAAATAACACCAGGATATATGACGCATGAAACACAAGTCTTTTCGCTCATTTAGTCTACTGTATACTAAGTCAACTTGAAAGCAGTGTGAGCTCTTTCTGAGAAGGTAGATATAATTGTGTGACCTAGTTCCCACAGAAAAAACAAGCTGACCAATCATGCATAGCACTGTTAACAGTTATGGCAATTGCATCTGTAGTTCGTAAGTTATACGATAGGGGCCGCCGCGCCCGTATTATGGCAAACTGCAGTACATCAATGCCACAGTAGAGGACGATTCGTTCCATACATATACAGTACTTTCCTTACTTACCTTACCTAATTTCCTTACTTACCTTTCAAAATTCCAAAAGAAATTTGAAAGATTATTAAACGATGAAACTTGGGAGGGCATATATCAAAGTACCGATACTAATTCTGCTTTTACTTATTTCAGTAAAATCATTCATTCTCACTTCACGAAATGTTTTCCTTTAAAGACATGTAAACAGAACCACAAATTGGAGAACAGCAAACCATGGTTTACCACTGGTCTGTTAAAATCGTTAACTAGAAAAAACAAACTCTATAAGGCGTATACAAAGAGTCCAACTCCAACTACTTTAAAACGTTACAAAACGTATAGAAACAAGTACAACTCCCTTATTCGTTTGTCTAAAAAGAAATATTACGACGAAAAGTTAAAAGCCGCATCCTCGGATATATCCAAAACCTGGAAAATAATCAACGAACTCCTTAACAGAAAAAAACCAAGTATTGTCATTCCTAATAAATTTCGTGATGGAGAGTCATACATA
>NW_017803753.1:0-1159 GCF_001625305.1 Branchiostoma belcheri | reverse complement strand
GGGACCAAAAGGTTTACAAACATTTGTCTATGAAACAAGATCTAAACTGGCCCCAGATGGCTTAACTGTATGTGTAGACAAGAAAACAGAAGAACTGATTGTTGTTGTTAATCTTAAAAAATCCCCATCCTAGCTATTATTAGGTTTGTCTTCTTCAGTGCATGGTGACATATGATATTCACACAGTTATGAATAGCCTGTGTGCCAGACGCTGGCGTTCATAAGCGATAGATTTTTTATGTGGAAAGAAGCCCTAATGTCAGCTTCTGTATCCGCCGCCCAACCCCAGGCTGCCCCAAACCCTTTATCTTTCACGCCGGACGTGAGGAGATAATTAGAGCCAGGGTGCAAATCGGGGTCGGCGGGGCGTGTGGCTTCCCGGCCGAGGGGTTACCTCTCACTTGCGGTAGGGGCTGACACCCAGGCTAAGTTATTAATTGTTGTCCCAGAAGGTAACAACAGTTACTATTTCATGATATTATATTAAAGAATAATGTCAACATGTCCTGTGTCAGAGATGGGAACAGTAGGGTTGGAACTTGGATCCCAGTGTTAAGGTGCCGCCTAAGCCAGGATTTCACTCATGTGGAACGGCTGGCCGAACTTTGCCGAACGCTAATCTATTCACAAGAGGCCTCTCCTCTGTGCCCGGAGATTAGTTACACCGCCTGCCGCGCGGACCGCAGGTCATAAATCTTGCATGGACCCCAGTACTTTCTCGGGTTCAAAGACAACCTAGAAATCACATCGCGCCCCAAATACCACATTTCAAAACAAGAGAGAGTGTTCTGTGACACGTACGCGCGGAAATGTACTCTTTCAAAGAAAGATCCAGCGAAAACGCCGAGGAAAACGCTACTTGGATGATACCAACATGGGAGAGGTAAGCACTGATTTACGTGGGAAGGAAAGGTTATAATCTACATTTACCGGTAAAATGTTAGCATATGATAATATGTATACAAGACAAATAAAAATATCAATAAAGAAAACAGAAGGATCGATAATCACTGCTGTAGTCCTAATAGAATGTCGATTTTTTTCCGCAACACAATGCCTGACAATGGATCAGGCGATCCGGGGTCACTCACATTATCAGTAAACAAGCCGTTACCGAGCTGTCGGAAGCCTTGCTCAACTAATATGGCATATATTAATA
>NW_017803752.1:0-1163 GCF_001625305.1 Branchiostoma belcheri | reverse complement strand
ATTGTGACAGCGATAGAAATACATAGCTGGATGGTGTGTATTAAATATGTGCAAAGGTTTGACATGGTTGCATTGTCTGGCAACTTTTCAAAGATGCAATTTGAAATTTTGGGGGTGTCAGTAGTTCTCAAATGCCTAGTGACACGATGGTTAGGTAGCTTTGAACATATTTTCTATACGTCTTTTGTATATGTGAAGTGTATGGATTATGAATATACATATTGTGACAGCGATAGAAATACATAGCTGGATGGTGTGTATTGAATATGTGCAAAGGTTTCACGTGGTTGCACTTTCTGGTGACTTTTCCACGATGTAATTTGAAATTTTGGTGGCGTCACTAGTTTTCAAATGCCTAGTGACATGATGGTTAGGTAGCTTTGAACATATTTTCTAAACGTTTTTTGTATATGTGAAGTGTATGGATTGTGAATATACATAATGTGACAGCAATAGAAATACATGTAGCGTATTACATATGTGCAAAATGTTTCACATGGTTGACTTTTCACTGATGTAATTTGACATTTTGGTGGCGTCACTAGTTTTCAAATGCCTAGTGACACGATTGTTAGGTAGCTTTGAACATATTTTCTAAACGCATTTTGTATATGTGAAGTGTATGGATGATGAATATACATATTGTGACAGCGATAGAAATACATAGCTGGATGGTGTGTATTGAATATGTGCAAAGGTTTCATGGTTGCATTGTCTAGCAACTTTTCAAAGATGCAATTTGAAATTTTGGTGGAGTCACTAGTTCTCAAATGCCTAGTAACACGATGGTTAGGTAGCTTTGAACATATTTTCTAGACGCATTTTGTATATGTGAAGTTTATGGATTTTGAATATACATATTGTGACAGCGATAGAAATACATGTAGCACATTACATAGGGGGAAAAGGTTTCACATGGTTGACTTTTCACTGATGTAATTTGAAATTTTGGTGGCGTCAGTAGTTCTCAAATAGCTAGTGACACGATAGTTAGGTAGCTTTGAACATGTTTTCTAAACGCCTTTTGTATATGTGAAGTGTATGGATTATGAATATACATATTGTGACAGCGATAGAAATACATATCTGGATGGTGTGTATTAAATGTGTGCAAAGGTTTCACATGGTTGCACTTTCTGGTAACTTTTCACTGATGGTATTTG
>NW_017803751.1:0-1167 GCF_001625305.1 Branchiostoma belcheri | reverse complement strand
GCTTTTTGGCGTATCGTATTACCTGGATGTCTAACCTTCATCGACATACATGGTACTAGTTTTAATATGGAGAGAATACAACAAGATGGCCGACTCATGACGTCACAAATCATCATGGCGGCGCCCATGTATTGTAAGGTAAAACCGAACAAGTTTTTAAAAGCCTGTAAAACTTTGGAAGACAATGATGGCCCACTTCAGTTCCAAGCACTAGCTTCTACGGATGACGATGATGAAATCCTATGCAACATTCAGTGGAGGCCATATACATCAGGTCATTTCAACCATCGCTCAACCGGGACGGGGGTCGATATCGACTTCAACCTTTAACCCTTTGCTGACGTCACACGTGAAAAAAATCACGTGTCCACAGCATTTGGGCCAGATAGCTGAGGAAGACTGAGTGATTCAGTCGAAAATTCCGGTGAGTCAAATTCATGAGTTGGAGAACAGTTTAACATTTTTCATAACATTCAGCGGAGTTTGCATCATTTTTTCTCTAGAATCTGTCTCTATGGCGACGACGGTAAACACGCAGCTGCGCAGATGGTGAGCGCGCACACGGAACAGGAGCTGGTCTGCAAACAGCGCTGCGCGGTGTACGTGACGGACCCACACAAGGACTGCATGGCGGCGGCCTATGGGCTGAAAAAAGAGGTACAACATATCCTATGCATTTTGGGTGTTTGTTTAAATCTGTATTGAAAGTGTCCCTAAAAATCTTCGAAGCCAGAGCCAAGAAAAGAAACTATGGAACTCCATCCTGAACAAATGCTTTCATTCCGAATACAACCCTACGCCATACGCTCAATGCCTAGGCTTTCGTCATTTGACTTTGCATTGTCCAACACCGTTTAAAAACCTATATGTACAAATGAGAATTGTACGAACTGACCTGTCAGTGATGGACAGGTTCAGTTGTCTCCGCATCCCTCTAGGTCAGCCTTCAGTGGAATGACATAAGGTGTAGTGGGCCTGACCACCCCCATTTCTCACTTGGTAGCTCCCAGAATGAAACTCCCATGATTCCTTGCTGCGCATGCGCACTGGTCAGTCTTCTGTTTGTAGAGGCTCCTGGCCGAAGTGTACTCGGGAGGGCTTCATCCACCAGACTTCTAGGATGATCTGACAGGGAGGGAGGCTGACCTAGAGGGATGCGGAGACAAC
>NW_017803750.1:0-1173 GCF_001625305.1 Branchiostoma belcheri | reverse complement strand
AGTGGGTCAACCCTGGTTAACGAAAACAGTATATATATAAGAAAAAAATAGAATAGGGATTCATCCTGCGTTATGAAGGTAACTTTAACGTTGTGACCACCCCTGAAAATATTTCCGGTAAATATATCCAGGAAGTTCGATGACGTCACTTCCGTTTCCCCTGGTCACCTTATACCTGACGTTGACCTTTGTCCAACCTACCATAATCTTGAATAAACCACTAATTCCATATCCTCATATTTCTACGTGTTCTCTGTGGACCCGTAGACGTCATCGATGACGTCACTTCCGTTTCCCCTAACCATGGAGGGAACTTTACTATTGGCCAACAGGCGACTGTCACGTGCAAAAACGGACAGAACGTTACGCTACAGTGTCAGAAGAACGGAACCTTCAACATCCCAACACCTTACTGCAGTATACGTACAGGTGATTAAGTCCGTGTGATGTAGGGTCCGTGTTTTGTAGGGTCCGTATCAGCGTTCCCGCCAGCCCGTGTCATGAGTGCGTTCAAATCTATTGGGCCGGGGGGGGGGTGAACGCCGAAGGCGCGAGACGAGCGCCGCAGGCGCTGGCAATGTAGGGGTGTCCGAGGGCATGCTCCCCCGGGAAATTTTGGATTTTTAAACCTCAAATAACACCATTTGCGTTATTTTGAAAGGCAAAATGAGAGTGGTTTTCGGCCTCTCCTTTTACTGACGCCGCCGTATTATCGATACGACCGCACTGTCCCCTAAACTTGTTTACTTCTGGGATACGTATTCTAGTCCAATGTTTTCAGCTACATGCTACCGGCTGAGCTTGGGGACGTCTTATATCGTGTGAAATAATATTAAAACTTTGAAAGGTCACGTCTTTGTGCTTAGCAATTCATAATTTGGGGTGTCAACAAAAACTGTGAGGTACAATGTTCAAGATTTTTATAATGTCACCCATTAGTGCAGGTAGGACTTCTGCAGGGATTTCTGTAGTACATGTACTTAGTTTATAGTTGCATGTGGATTTTTGTTGTAGTCTTGACTAGAAACCACCCATGACATACAAAATGATATGATTACAGTGTTTTCTACACAGTTTCAGCATGGTCCATACTTTTTAAATTCTGAAAAATATGTCATTTCATGCTACAGACATGTAGAGGTGAATTTATACTGAGCAAGATGTTAATTAGCC
>NW_017803749.1:0-1178 GCF_001625305.1 Branchiostoma belcheri | reverse complement strand
CAACTGCCACTAAAGTAAAGCTCTTTAAAGCCTCATGTGTATCAGTGTTGTCCTATGGTTGTGAGTCTTGGGTAATCACGAAGGACATGGAGAACAAAATCAACTCCTTTGCTACTTCGTGTTACCGTATTATGCTGAACATCAAAAGGCGTGACCGGGTAACAAACGACAGCATTTACAACTTGACCCAAACTAGTCCGCTGATTCAGCATGTGCGTCGGAGACAGCTGAACTTTCTGGGACACATCCTGCGCATGTCTGAGGATGAACCTGTTAGACTGTACGCCCTCTACGTGCCCTCTCATGGCAGACGCAGGCGAGGCCGACAGCCTACCTCCTACTTCAAGTATGTCCAGCGACTACTGGGAGATGAGCACAACCAACTAACAGAGAAGCAGATCGCCAACCTTGCTAGCGACAAGGGGCAGTGGAGGGACCTTGCAGTCGCCTGCGCAGCAGCCGACCGATGATGACATGTATCAGTACATTGTCCCAGTGAATAGAACTGAATGCCCAGAAATCTCAGACGAACACAGATCCACGAGAATTACCTGTGGCATCCGTAGTCTCAGAAGTAGCTTGTGACGTCACAGGCAGAAGTGCAGACGATGTTGAGGAGGTCACTGAAAGTGATGTCTGGTTTACCTGTTACAAGAAACACACTAGACCTACGTAAGCAATTCTAATGCCATGCCATAGTAAAACATTAAACAAGAATTTACACATTTGAAGTGCATACATGTAAACATAATTATCATATTATATGATTACAAAACTCGTCATGACATGCTTAAGAAATGTATGCAAATGCATAATAGACCCATTCAACTTTCACAGATCGCATAAACTGCTTACGTCACAGGGGGGACATTTCGAAAGAACGTCGTTCTAGAACGCTGAAGTCGAACGCGGCTTGCGCTCGTGGTGTCCCCCCTGGCAGATGATTTTTACTAAAAGGTAGGTTAGTGTTTATTTTCTCGGTAATATATGCGGAAATGACGGGAAAACAGGCACCAACTTTGTATGGTGACATTCTATACAACAATTTAAGGTTATCTTGTTCTGTGACGTATGCAGTTTTTGCAATCCGTGAAAGGAACTTTCGAAATGTCCCCCCTGTGACGTATTTCTATTCGAAATGTCCCCCCTGTGACGTATTGTCTATCCGAAATGCCCCC
>NW_017803748.1:0-1179 GCF_001625305.1 Branchiostoma belcheri | reverse complement strand
CAGCACGCTGCTGCAGACTGAGGATTACCTGATAGGGCTGCAGCTGCTGCAGGAGACACATGACAAGTTCCCAACAGGTCAGTTCTGTTCTCAAGATTCCCCTAGTTACAATGTAAACCCGGCACTAATGACTAATCATGGGACTGGAATAAAACCTTCACAGTAGACAATGTCATACATACTTATACGTAGCTTGATCGTATCCCGAGATTGATGTTAAATGTACCAGTAGATTTTTACATTAAGGTATCAATAACAACTTGGGTCAATACGTGTGTTGATGTATTTGCCCCTTCTTGAAGTTGATAGATTTTTACTTGAATGGAAAACTTGACAGCAAAAGGCTTTTCAATTTGCCTGATGTGATAGGGCATCTAGAGAATAACTTGATGAATGCATGATATATAGACATACATAGCAAGATCTTTGTGGGCACAGCCTAGAAATAGAAAATAGGCATCTAATACATGTAAATCATGACAGAAAAGCGGCATCAAAAGTCACCTACCTGAGTTTTAGGCCATCCATATCACACATTGACTGGGTAGCACATCATCTAAACTGTCCATTTAGCCCAAAATTTCAAAATCCTACGCACCTAAACATCGTTAAAATCCTTGTTTACAATGTAGGGTGACCTCTGACCTCCCATGGACAGCACAGCAATGCATGTAAACATATATCTTCTTTTCTTTGCTGGAGCATGGCTGAAAGTCTGTTTTCTGAACAAAATAAAAATTCAAGAACCCTTACCTGTAACATCCAGCTCCAAAAAGGCAACATTTCCCACAAAAAAGACTTTTTACATTTGGTTTTGTATTGCCAATCTCTATATACTAAAACTGGCCCCAATACACATGCGCGGATTCCTAACCTTTGCCCTGTAAGCAGTCCGAAGTTCGAAACTGACAAGTGACAACACCATCAAAGAATAAAGAGAATAGTTCTACACAACTTGTCCAAGTTTGAAAGGGTTTCATTGAACGGTGACTATGTAGCACTAACTTTCCTTGCAAGTGTCAGAGGCATGTATTCAGGCAGTGATATAGCATTGACAGACAGGGCAGTCTATGTAGTAGAATCATGTCTGAGGACAAGAAATGGTGAGAAAAGATGCAAGAAATGTCAAAAACTGGTCACTCTGATAGAGCAATCTATTATGCTGTGTCAGAGACTTCA
>NW_017803747.1:311237-312076 GCF_001625305.1 Branchiostoma belcheri | reverse complement strand
ACCAAAAATATTTTGTACTTGTCTAGAGACATTCTTCTAAGACACGATGCAATGTTAACGTCTACATATGCATTATAAACTGTCTCTGGAATTACAGATGAACCTACAAATATTTTGTACTTGACACGATGCAATGTTAACGTCTACATATGCATTATAAAATGTTTCTGGAATTACAGATGACCAAAAATATTTTGTACTTGTCTAGAGACATTCTTCTAAGACACGATGCAATGTTAACGTCTACATATGCATTATAAAATGTTTCTGGAATTACAGATGACCAAAAAAATTTTGTACTTGTCTAGAGACATTCTTCTAAGACACGATGCAATGTTTACGTAGCTATACATATGCATTATAAAATGTTTCTGGAATTACAGCTGACCAAAAATATTTTGTACTTGTCTAGAGACATCCTTCTAAGACACGATGCAATGTTAACGTCTACATATGCATTATAAAATGTTTCTGGAATTACAGATGACCAAAAATATTTTGTACTTGTCTAGAGACATTCTTCTAAGACACGATGCAATGTTAACGTCTACATATGCATTATAAAATGTTTCCGGAATTACAGATGACCAAAAATATTTTGTACTTGTCTAGAGACATTCTTCTAAGACACGATGCAATGTTAACGTCTACATATGCATTATAAAATGTTTCTGGAATTACAGATGACCAAAAATACTTTGTACTTGTCTAGAGACATTCTTCTAAGACACGATGCAATGTTAACGTCTACATATGCATTATAAAATGTTTCTGGAATTACAGATGACCAAAAATATTTTGTACTTGTCTAGAGACATTCTTCTAAGACACGATGCAGT
>NW_017803747.1:302666-311217 GCF_001625305.1 Branchiostoma belcheri | reverse complement strand
AAAAAAAAATTATTCTGGTTCTGAATCAACTGAAAAATGCTCATGTTTTGCCCCCAACAGTTGAGGAAAGTCCTTTTCTTCCTAGTTGTTACAGTTTTCCCATCTATCATTGCAGTTTTTGATTAAAAGTTCAAAATTCAATGTTTAAATTTTAACCCAGCCTTTTGTGTTGACTTCATGGCTCATTTCTTAGCATTTAAGCCTATAATAGGATGCCTAGACCTGTTTTTATTTTTATTTTTTTTCGCCCTGTCGCTTCATATTTTTTCTGAAAAAATCCGAGAACCAACAAATTAAATTGGTGTGGCCTAAAATCATGAAACGTTTGCAGATATTCTCTAGTGCCGTGCTCTATGTGAGAAAGAAACTATATATATAGGAGTCCACGCCTACTGAATTTGAAACAAGTTGGCGTGACATCTAAAGAACCTCTGTCATGTCTGCCCAACAATCCTTTCATTAATAGTTTATAGGTGTTGACAACTATTTGTATCGCAGCAAAATGTGGCACGCTAGACTCTAGAGGCATTCTTCTAAGACACGATGCAATGTTAAAGTCTACACATGCATTATAAAGTGTTTCTGGAATTACAGATGACCAAAAATATTTTGTACTTGTCTAGAGACATTCTTCTAAGACACGATGCAATGTTAACGTCTACATATGCATTATAAACTGTTTCTGGAATTACAGATGACCACAAATATTTTGTACTTGACACGATGCAATGTTAACGTCTACATATGCATTATAAAATGTTTCTGGAATTACAGATGACCAAAAATATTTTGTACTTGTCTAGAGACATTCTTCTAAGACACGATGCAATGTTAACGTCTACATATGCATTATAAAATGTATCTGGAATTACAGATGACCAAAAATATTTTGTACTTGTCTAGAGACATTCTTCTTAGACACGATGCAATGTTAACGTCTACATATGCATTATAAAATGTTTCTGGAATTACAGATGACCAAAAATATTTTGTACTTGTGTCGCACTAATACAACTTGTTACCCCCCTCCCCCCTCCATTTTCCACCGTCCTTGGGTCAGTATATCGGATATCAGACCAACTCAGGCCAAGGTCCAGACGATTTTGACCAGGTGACTATTGAAACACGTTCCTGTCAGTCATAGTTTACTTGCTTGGCCAAAGTATTAGTAGTTTTCCCATGTCAGTTCGCAATGTGATGCCCGAAATGGTGTTTCGTAGCCACTCATTTGTCTAAAATGGCTCTAAGTAGAGCAGTACTTAGTGTGAAATCGTAATCATGATGTTGCCATATTCTTTTAGCGACACCTGTTTCTAAACATTGATACGTGTTTAATCTCGAAGCAGATCTTTTGGTGGGGGTAAGACAGTATCAAATTGGCCAGTCTGTAACCATGTGGGGAAATGGTTACAGGCTGGCCAATTTGATACTGTCTTACCCCCACCAAAATATCTGCTTGGAGATTAATACGTGTTACCAAGGACATTATACGTGTGTCCTTGGTGTTACCCAAGATAATATGACAAACCCTTTGGCTTTACCCACCTTGCGAAGGTGTTTCGCGGCGTCTTCTTTTGTCTGCACTGCTGTATACGTGGCCGTGGCCTGGAGATGTTTACTGTAAGACGGCACCTTTCCCTGGAGCCCGCCGCGATGACGTGACAGTTCGACCGATAGGTTGATAAGGTTAGAGGTCATCTTTTGTGTATGACAAATCAACCGTAATCTGAACATACAGGATTGGTAGCCTCCTTCGCAGACTTGCAGGGTGGCAGAGTTATGTTTTTTTTTTTTCGGTGAACGACGCGAGTTATGCCGCCGAGGGACGATTTTGCCGCCGAGGGAGTTTGCCGGGAAGAGTAGTCGTTGGGGGCGAACCCCTCTCGACGGTAAAGCCGATCCCTCTGCGGTATAACTCGCGTCGCTCACCGAAAAAAAAAATAACGCCGCCGCTCTAAAAGTTTGCAAAGGAAGCTACAGGATTGGAGTCGTGTGGCGTAACAACAGATAGTTCGGCTCGGAACCAAGAAGTCCCGAGTTCGAATCCTGCTCACCTTGTGCCCTTAAGAAAGGCACTTGACACGAAGTTTCTCACTTTAGGTGAAAATGAGTAAAGTGAGGTAAAATGAGATGTCTGTTGTTGAAAAACTCAAGAAAGGCTAAAACCTTATAATGAATACTTACATTATTTCTATGTTTGAAATGAGTTGATATTATTACGGTTATAATCAAATGTTTTCTACAGATTCGCTAATATTCATTTGCTTATTATCTGAAATGAGTTGATATTATTCTGGTTATAATCAGATGTTTCTACAGGTACGTTAATATTAAATAGCTAGTTTACACCAGGGTCTCGTAGCGGTGTTTATAAATACTAGTTTACACCAGGGTCTCGTAGCGGTGTTTATAAGTACTAGTTTACACCAGGGTCTCGTAGCGGTGTTTATAAGTACTAGTTTACACCAGGGTCTCGTAGCGGTGTTTATCAGTACTAGTTTACACCAGGGTCTCGTAGCGGTGTTTATAAGTATTAGTTAACACCAGGGTCTCGTAGCGGTGTTTATAAGTACTAGTTTACCGGGCCAAAAAAAAACAAGGTTCCTATATTGTGAAATTTTGACTCAATCATTGTACAAATGGTTTTGATTCAGTGGGAACATCACATATACACAGCCGATATCACATATCACTGCATCAAAGTAAGAAGCAAAACATTGAATCAGAGCCTTGTCTTGTCTCCTCTCTTCATATATCTGCCATCCACCTTCCGGCATGGCATCTTTGCGCATTGTCGACCGCTGTCAGAAGGCAACAAAATTTCTTGTTTTTTTTTCCAAAATCAGGCGAAAATTAATGCGCGCGCTGATGTCATCCATAAAAATTACTTGTTGTGGCCTTATCGATATTGACATGAAGAAGCCCTGCCCTGCAGCATGTAGAAACCAGATGTGTCTGATTATTTTCTGGCAACAACATTAGCTAGTGGTAGTCAAGGTTAGGCCACACCGACTTAATTTTATGGATGACATCCGCGCGCGCATTAATTTTCGCCTGATCTAAAAAAAAAAAAAAAGATCACGTCTTCCGGCTTCAGGCCTGGTAGTTCATGGTGGTTAGCGACAAAAAAGCCGGTGGTAACTCTGGAGGATGGCACCCAGGCTACCGAAGCTCCACAACTCAAGAACTCAGTACATACGTACAGTGTCGATTAATAAATTCCGCAAAAAGCCAGCATGTGCCGGCCTGTCGTATACGTCACTATGTAATGCGCCAAATTCACAATACCGGATTTGTATTCCTGTGGCTTAGTAGCATTTTTATTATTCGCCGGATTTTTTTTTCGCCCGCGCGCACTAGTTTCGGGGTCTTCAAAGGATGTCATCCATAAAATTAAATCGGTGTGGCCTTAGTTTGTTTTCCCGAAGTTGCATCGCGTTTCCTACAAACACAGACTTCATCGACTGCCTGTGACAGTGTTAATCAGGCAGGAACAGAAAACCACCAACAGGTGGTGTTCAGAACAGCTTATGCAAGATGCAAGGGTCTGAAAGGGTTTATCAAAGCACACACACACACACACACACAAAACAATTGTAAACTGTAGATGGTGTGTAGAAATCATACGAACATGTCCTTGATAACACTATACAAGCAAACATCAATCATTTTATTTAGTGTATCATTGTTAAATTATTATCCAGATTACATCAAACTTTAACGCATCTGGCATATCCGATATCGCCAATCACGCCCTCCATTTGCCAGGCACTACATAATACGTCTGTGCAGGCGTTAAGAACTTTAAGTGAACAACATCGCCATGTCTAGCCTATTTGGAACAGCAAACCTCTTCGTTGCGTTGTTTTTTCTTTCCTTCAGCAGTGTTTTCTACCCTGTAAGTGGGGAAGAAGAAGAGGGAGCATGCCCAAAGAATCCGTGTGAGATCAAGGTCATTGCTGCACCAGGACCCCCGGGACCTCCAGGTACGTGATTTAATCTGTATTTACCTTGGAAGCAAGACTAGTATCGGGCCGTAGCAGTAAGATAGGCAGGCGTAGTGCCAGTTGGCTCCCGAAGGAAGTCGACTAACGGCCCGATACTAGTCTGGCTGACAGGGTAAAAGCTAAGACTTGTGGTGGCCATTAGAAGCTAAACTTAGAACTACGCAACAACTCTACATTATAGCTCAATGTACCCCTGAGATATTTTATATGTTGTCTGAGAACGTAGTTTTGTAATGATTACTCTATTGGCCAACACAGATGAGCCTATATAGCCTGGTATCCAGTCTTACGTGATTGGAGGTATTGGGGTGTTCGGGCAGGTTGTGCCTTCGGGGGCTCTAATAGCTTCCCCCGCCCATTGCAACAGACCGTCCCGGTAGGAGATCTAGAGTTACGCTAATAAGAGACAGTATGCGTGGAGGGCTAATCAATCTCTCGTGAAATACACACCGGGAAACCTATGCATGTGAGGCGGGCGGAACAGAGCTCTTTAGGCCCCGACCAGGATCAGACTGGATACCAGGCTAAGATGAGCCTTGTACGTCAGACTTTTGGCACGTAGAAAGTACACAGTTCCAGGACCCTATACCTGGCTGAGGTATCATGAATTTAAACGTTAATATGTGATGTAAATTATTCGTCTCAGGCCAAGTGAATTCGCTTAGATGATAGGACTATTTTCCTGACTCGGTATTTTTTTTGTGTAGGCCCTCCAGGTCCGGTAGGTGATGGCGGGGGTACAGTGTCCGTCGGACCGCCGGGGCCTCCGGGACCGTCGGGGCCTCCAGGACTGCCGGGGCTTTCAGGACGGCCCGGTAAGGTTAGCTTAATACCCTCAAACACCCGAACGGGGTCCATTTGGACCCCAGGCGTATATTTTTATGTGCTATTTGAAATTTTTTTCATTAAAAAAAATTCCTCCCGTTACTTTGTCGATAAACCTCTTCTACAAGTTCTCCTAATTTTTTTTGGAGATCGGCACAAATTTGTAAAAATAACAACGGAAGTCTTATGTAAGACCGTCTGGGGTCCAAACGGTTTGCCAAGTAACCTCAGCCTCAGGAGTTAGGTCATCAGGTTTTCAAAGGTTTGACAATTTGACAATCATATGAGGTCAAAGGTCAACCCCATGTTCATGCCTGAAGGCCTCATCTTATTTTTGCATAATTTATGATAATGGTATTTTACACTTAATCATGCCAAAATATACCTCTTACTATATTTAAACAATATATGTGCAAAGATCACTGAAAGAATGCAAAAAGGACTAGAAAGGCCAATATTTGCTTTGGAGCGCCACACGGGCTGGGCGCGGGATAGCGCACGACACGGAAATAAAGTATCATTCATTCATTCAGTATCATTCATTCATTCATTCATTCATTCATTCATTCATTCATTCATTCATTCATTCATTCATTCATTCATTCATACAGCGATGGGTTCACCACATTTTACGACATGGCAGGGAAAGAATGAGAAACACAAGGGAAAACAATGATTTACATTGATATAACTATAATATGAAGTAAAATACAACTAAAACAACAGTTGGATAGCTATTCCCTACTTTATTGGTTAGGATTTTTAATTGCATAATGCAAACTGTTGATTTTCAAAATAAAAAAAAACGTCCATGCCCCGCATTCCAATGCTGGAGCAGGAAAGCTTGAAATACCTACCAAAACACTTGAATACAGACATACTGTCAGTATGGAAATGCTCTGTGCAGGTGTTAATCAAGTTAAATCCCAACAGCCAATCAGCAAGAAATGCTCTGTGCAGGTGGAAATGCTCTGTGCAGGTGTTGATCAAGTTTAATCCCAACAGCCAATCAGCAAGAAGAATGGAGGAAAGCTGCATGCCTATTGGTTGATGCCCTGCATTCCATTGTGATGACTCATGCCCAAACGTGGTAAACAAGGCACACTAACACAGTAATACATTTGCTATAACACAGCCAAAAAACTCAAATAAAACCATTCTAAAAGCCTGTATCACAATAATTTAAAAAATGCCTAGGGGTATTTGCCCACTGTACCTCCATACCAAATTTCAGGACCTTGGGCCCTAAAATGAAGAAGCTGAATCCATTTAAAAAATGGCAGGAGAAGAAGAAGGAGAAGAAACATCAGAAAAAGCAATATGGGTTCACCACCACTTCGTGGTGTGGTGAACCCATAAAAATAAATTTGAAAGAAACCAAACGGGGTCCTTTTGGACCCCGTTCGGGCATTAACGTCACAAAAAACTTCGGGTGTTTGAGGGTATACAGTATTGTACACATTGTATGAAAAACTGTCTATAGACCCCCCATCCATATCCAAGCGTATGATGTTCCATACCGATAAAGATATCACAATCACGAGTATGTCAATTGTACTATGTTAATTGTACATTTTAATTGTTAATATTAATTGTACTTTTTTTGTTTGTGGCGTTTTTAATACAAGTTGTAAACTTGAGTGCAGCGTCACACTGTCCTTGTTATGTTTTCCTTGTTTTGATGAATAAAAAAAATCACGTGCATCGTTCCTTACTTTGCCCTTTAGAGTTTAGTTTATATCATTGTAATATTCAGAGGCTTGTGATCTCTATTTACGCTGAAAGTTTTTTTTTTCGAAATGTTACATTTTGCTTACTCATGTTTAAAGTTAAAACTTTGGGTCCAACACAAACAAGGCTGAGGCAATAAAAATCATTGCCAAGGCGACGACTGAATGATATATATTATTTCATGTGGTGGAGCTAGCAATCTACATTACAATTATCAGAAAAACATATTTCCCTATGTTATAAAGACATGCACGTAGTGAAATTTACAGGCTGGGTGGAGGAGGTGTGGGGCAATATACCAAATACACGTATAGGAGGAATCAGCCGTTCTTCCCCAGCAATATAGATGTTATGATGACATACTTACTTACTTTACTTTGGTCGAGTTCCCGCTAGAACCAAACTGAAAACCATCCTCCACTTCACTCTATCCTCCACCAGAGACTGGATTTTATGTCTGGTCTGAAGTTGTTACTCCTTTGACTTTTTTTTACCTTTTGTGGGTTCCAAAAGGACGGATAATTTCTTTTCTCTCTGTGACCTGTTTGAATATGGTCTTTGGCCAAAGACAGCTGTGCTCTCTGTCCATCGTGTGGGGAGAAGACTGATGACCAGTAATTAATCATGCCAAGCATCTGGATGGGTGGCACGTGGGCACCCCGTGTAAGTTACCTGCTTGATCCAAAAACCTCATGGTGGAAGGTTTCCTCCAAACCAATTCCCTGGGGAACGCATTCATGCAATTTTTGAAATTCTTTCAAAGCGATCGTAGTACTTACACAAATGCCTCCGCCCCAAAGGCGTCGCCAAAAAGTTCTCTGTTTAATGTAGGGTGATGGGCCCTGATGTATATGGCTTCCTTCACCCCTCTCAAGAAATAGTCTTGTTCAGTGTCTAAAATCCTTACAGTGTCAAGTGAAACAAAATGTCCGGGTGACTCGATGTGGATGTGTTGAGACACCTCTGAACTGGCAGAGCTAGGCCGTGTATGTTCTTGAAACCTGGCTTTTAGAGACCTCTCTGTTTTGCTTACTCAATTTGTTTTTTCCTTGTACCCTTAAAGGTCCCAAATGCAAACCTGGCTGTATTCCAGACATGCTTGGGCCAAGGGACGGGCCACGTGGATATCCTGGGCTGCCTGGGCTGCCTGGACAGGATGGACCGCCTGGACAGTCTGGACCGTCTGGATCTCCTGGACCGTCTGGACCGCCTGGACTGTCTGGACCGTCTGGACCGCCTGGATCTCCTGGACAGAGAGGCCCGCCTGGACCCAGCCCTCCCGCTGTGGCGTTTTTTGCGGCTCTAAGCTCCGGCACAGACGTCCTTGCACCCGTGCTGGCATACGATGTCATCCACACCAACGTGGGCGGAGGCTACGACAGGGAGACCGGGAAGTTCGTGGCCACGACGCGCGGCGTGTACACCTTCACATTCACGGCGAGGAAGGGCGCAGCGGCCGACTCCCGTTGCACCGTTTCGCTGGTGAAGAACGGGGTGAAGATCGTGTCTCTGACCGCGCAGGGCGGGCAGACCCAGGCAAGCAGCACCGCCGTCTTACTCCTCAGGCGCACGGACCAGGTGTGGATGATGCTCTCCGACGGGTACCTAGAGAGTGATGCCAGCGGAGAAGCCACCTTCTCTGGAGTACTGAATGCTTTGGAAGACGAGTAGACGACATTAAAAGTTTTGCCGTTGTCGAGAAGGTTATGTGTTAGGTACACCATATATAAAGCGATTTTAACCGGTTGTCTTCAGTTCATCATCATCATTGGCAGTCCAGTCTCGGAAGACTATCTTGTCGCCAACCTGGGAGTGCATCGTCTACTGTTGCTACCACGATCAGTTAACCATGATGCATTAGAAAAACTCTGTAAATTCGTATACAAATGTCTATTAAGAGAGAAGAAACATGCCATAGATAGAAGTTTAGATATAGATAGGACATAGAATAGTTTGCCTAGTCCTTTTTGTAACTTGATTTAGCCCCA
>NW_017803747.1:277492-302597 GCF_001625305.1 Branchiostoma belcheri | reverse complement strand
TCTACTCTACTCGAGTCACTCTACTCTACTCGAGTCGACTCTACTCTACTCGAGTCGACTCTACTCTACTCTACTCTACTCTACTTTACTCTACTCTACTCTACTCTACTCTGCTCGACTCTACTCTACTCTACTCTACTCTACTCTACTCTACTCTACTCTACTCTACTCTACTCTACTCTGCTCTACTCGAGTCGACTCTACTCTACTCTACTCTACTTTACTCTACTCTACTCTACTCTGCTCTGCTCGACTCGACTCTACTCTACTCTACTCTACTCTACTCTACTCTACTCTACTCTACTCTACTCTACTATACTCCACTCTAATCTACTCTACTCTACTCTGCTCGACTCTACTCTACTCTACTCTACTCTACTCTACTCTACTCTACTCTACTCTACTCTACTCTACTCTACTCTACTCTACTCTACTCTACTCTACTCTACTCTACTCTACTCTACTCTACTCTACTCCACTCCACTCTACTCTACTCTACTCTACTCGACTATACTACACCACACCACACCACACTATACTATACTATACTATACTATACTATACTATACTATACGATACCATATCATATACTATACATGACTGTATATATAGTCCATGGGCCAGAGGAGATATCGATACCACCTGAGGTGGCAAATTCTCATCAAAAAACTAATCATGATCACTTATGACTTCCACTAATAAACATGATTTTTGCAGTAGAAATTTCAAAATTGCACGTCCCCTGCACTTCTAGGCTGAGTTTATAATTTGGCACCCAAAACAAAACGCGCTACAGACGATCGCGCGTGATCAAGTCTTTAGTTTATTATCTTCAGCTATTTCTTTTCGTTCACAACAACGTGTTGTAAATTTTTATCTAACACCCTATCGGCGTCCGTCGGCATGCTTTCTTGATTTACCGATAGTATACGCCAAAATGTATCAGGGGTTCACGCCATTTCTAGCAGAAAATTTACTAAAGCGGAGTGATGATTATTTCTATTGTACATCCATGCGCTGTAGGGCCATGTACAGAAAACGTTAACGACATGTACTAAGTATAAACTTCGGGAAACTCATAGACCCCGGCGTTCATATCAAGCTTTGCATATCCTGCTAGATTCTTTAGCGGCGGTCAATCTATATAGCCTGGTGCGGACGCAAAATAGTCTGCTATGTAAAGCCAGACTCGCAAAGTCCCATGGCAATATGTGTAAACAAACACAACAAAACTGCTTATAGATTGCCATACCTATTTTCTTAGGTTGGATACTCCATTGTGACGATAATTAGTCAGGACACGAGACGTTTCCAACAGTGGGAAATCCTGGACACTTCGCGTGTCCCATTGTGTGCACAGGTTTCCTACAGCGGACACGCCGGGATGGGATACCCGTGGAAAGCTATGTACACGGCTGGGACATGCCAGGTTTCACTAACGTGTCCCAGCTTGGAAACTTGTGGAAATTCGGTTTTCCGTCCAGTGATTTCCCCACCTTTAATACACGATGATCTTGTCGAGGTCAAAATCCTCCCTGTCTCAATCTTCTTACTCGTATTTACATGTAGCTATGTGTGAACGTCTAAAACCACCGATATAATTATAACAAAAACCAAAATAGAAAAGTAAACAGAGAAAGTACCGAGATCGAATTGCATCGATCGCGCAAACGTTGACCTACTTCTTTTACGTCATTGCGGTGGCCAATTTGTGAACGCTAGGCGCTAGCCATAATTTTGAACAGCCGGCGCCCCTCTAAACTACGGTGGACTAACGAACTAAGTGTAGGGACTGCAAGGACAGGAAAACAATGTAACATCCCATTATTACCTTCACCAAAGTTTCATTTTTGATCGTAGTTTGTTGTTTGTGTACGTTTGTTTGTAAACACGATTATTCTAAAAAGCTGGTTTGTTTAATAATAAAAATGTGGGTAGGTCTTGATGAGACTAGTTATTGCATACAGTGCTACATAAATACGTGCAAGTACAAGTCTACACTATCTACACCATGTACAAGTCTACACCATCTTACAGCTATCGAATACGGCGATAAATAATGTGTGTGTGTGTGTTTTAAATAAATTTACAATCAGTTAACTCACCATTTCTGCAGAATTGAAACGACCCTAGTAAAATGTAAATTTGGACCCGGAAAATTCATTTTGACCGGAGTTGATGAAAAAAAAATTACATGGATAACAACTTATATGCTGAAATGCACTTGCTAACCTAGTTTAGCACACCTTAGAATGCTAAAATCCGCAGGGTTTTCGGTATGAAATGCAATGAAAATAGCTTCCGTTGTAAGTAACAAAAAATGTGTATTTAATTCACAGCTATAGACTATAGGGGGCTTAGTCTTGAGACTTTTTGAATGAACCGACATGTTAGTGGTAATTCTATTTCAAATTGAGTTGTGGTTGTTTATGCACGACAAATACGGACTCAAACACGGAGCCCGTGGCTCATTGCCAATATCACCAACTTCATATTCAGCATACAGTAAACAAAATTAGGGTACAGGACACAGTGACGACGGGCTCAAGTTACGTAACTTATGTTAGCGCCGCCACTTCATACATTACATTACCTCATTTCTCACGCCTCTGAATTAGGCTATTACCGGTGGTATTACCGGTGGTTCAACTTCTGTGTCAGCGCTTAGTTGGCGACGTCCTCATTACTGCAACACCGACAGCAGCTATGGACACCCTACTGTCAGCAGTCTGCGTTTCAATCCTCCTCTTTGCTGTACCCGTCAGTGGAGGTATGTTATCTTACATGTACTTCCCAGACATTTTGATTATCGAACCCGGTGCAATGCGTGTGTTTTGCACGACGAGTATGGCTCTCCCCAAACACATCCTATCCGTGGGGCGTCCCTGGCCGAAGCTAGGTACTCATTTCTACATTGTGTGAAGTGAAGAAAGTCGTGTAAAGTGCATTTCTCCTGCAGTCTCTTAGTGTCATGGCGGAAGATAAGGATGATACAATTTAGTCAAAAAGCTCCTGTTGTTTTAGAACAGGAGCTTAACTGGGGCTGGGGCTAGGGCTGGGGGCGTCAAGTGCCTGAGAATTCTACCCGTAGTTCTACCTGTTGAGGGTGGGAATGTACATACTTTTTCTCTTTCGTACGTATAGCTGTCACTTTAAGATTGATGATAAACCGTTCTTATGGAAGGTAATGCTAGATCAGGGATTCTGTTCGTACATGTATGCAATTTTGGATGCAGAAAGGAAAGTGCTATCCTATAGAGCATCAAGTTTGAAATTTAATGTAACGATTTCGGATTCTGTTCATAATAGATTGATATAAGCAGTCTCCCAGTCTAGCTAACTGAAATGCCGGAAAATACAAACTTGTAATGTAATGTAAAAGTATGCAGACCTATGTTAAAAAGAAGTTTAAGTGGTTAAGTGGTCTTAAAAACAACAAAAAAGTGTACAGTTTTTTCTTAGAAAACCACGACTTAAATGATCACCCTATGAATGTAATGACTTACTGGGAGGATGAATTGAATGACACAATGCCATGAAAGGAGATTTTCCTTATCATTTATAATTAATATAAAAGTAACAATCGACCCCCTCCGACCGGAATCTTTCAATTCAAATTAGTACACAAAATGTTATCAACAAAAAGACTTTTAGACATTTGGAAACTAAAAGAATCTCCACTGTGTGCTCTTTGTGCAGAAGATGATGAAACACTAAAACAACTTTTTTGGGGGGATTGCAGAAAGATATTTAATTTTTAGTGGTGTGTCTAGAAATGGTTTAACCAAAACACAGGACTTTATCTTAATGTCGATACCCCGATACACATTCTGTTGGGGTACCATAGAGAATCGATGCCACTTGTATGAAATTTAATGATATTACTGGGTAAAGTATTCATCTTCAAAAATCATCAGTCCACATTTATTTCTCTGTATAATCAGTCCACATTTATTTCTCTGTATAATTTTGTTTCATTTGTCAACCATTTCAAAACCATAGAAGAAAATATTGCACGAAAACAAAATAGCGTAATCAGTCACAACAGAAAATGGATTGAACTTTCAAATACGGATATTATGTAATATGTAATTTAGTATGTGTGCAGCGTTATTTTGATGTTGTCTTTGTTTATTTCTTTTGTTTTGTCGAGTAAAGATTTCAAAGAAATAAAAAAAAGGCCAGGTATTGATCACTGTGGGTCGGTTTCCTGTATACCTCAAAGCGATAGTTTTGGTGTCAAGGACGGGGAGCATGTTGTCATGACTCGGCTCCTGTGCGAGCTTGATGTTGTCATCTGCGTAGTTGATGTGGTCAAAGAAATAAATAGCTACAGAAAACGTTGAAAAATGTTACGTTTTTCTTTGTTTTAGAACTTCCGTCCTGGTCAGCATCCTCAGAGTTTGATCATGTGTCGACACATGAGTTAAGCTCAGCTGACCGCGCAGATATCAACACCCGCGAAACTGCAGATGCAGCAGGTGCATGGATAGCAGCAACCAATGACCAGGACCAATGGCTGATGAGGGACCTTGGTGACGTGAGCGTCATCACCGGCGTCATCACCAAAGGCAGGAACTACAGCCCTGATTGGCCCTACGAAATACACGACCAATACGTCACATCCTACGTCATTTCATACGGCAACGAAAATGGCGATGAGACGTTCTACACCGATGCTGATGGGCAAGTTACTGTAAGAATCATTCCTCCTTTTAGTGGAATAGTTTTCGACTAAGATCTTTGCATGTTCAAATCTTATTCCTAAATTGAATATAGATACTATAATGTCGCCCCTTACCTTGCCCATTTTTGTTCAAAGCAAATTGAAGATGGATTTCACATTGTCATGGAATGCTCTAGATGTGATGGTTTGCGTAAGCTATTCACATTTCTTTATTCCATAACAACAGATTTCAAGAGACTCACTCGATAGTACAGATAGATTTAAATCATGGTTAGCCTCAATTGATTGTTACACTGTATCAAAGATTTATGCTTGCCCTTGTTGTTTTAGTAATAAGGATTTCACGTTATATCATGTAACTTTTTTCTATGTTCATTGGCTTATTACCTACATGAAAAATGGAGGTATTGTTTTTGGCGTGTCTGTCTGTATGTATGTCTGTGTGTCTGTCTGTCTGTGTGTGTGTCTGTGTGTGTGTCTGTGTGTGTTTCCGCAACTTTGTAGTCAGCATAACTTCAGAACGCCTTTATGGATTGTGATGATATTTGGTATGATGGTAAGTCTTGGAAAGACAAAGGTCAAGGTCAAGTATGGGCCTCCTGGTGGACGACCTTGGTACTGCAGCAAAACTTCCGGTTTTTGTATCTTTTGTCCTGAAAAAGCTATGGTCTTGACTTTTTGGTGACAGATAGCTTATCCTGTTAGGAATAACTGGCGTAAGTTTGGTCCCCCTAGCAGCTTGTTCTGGAACTGCAGGTTAGTTTCTGGTAAATCTTTCAAAGCCAATAAGTCCAGATTGGAACAACGTATTTTCATAATTTTTGGTGTGTAGGTACCTGAGAGACAGTTGTTTATGATTAAATGCAAATTATGCAAATGGGGACTTTATTTGCATAATTAATGAGGAAATTCTATAATTACAGTGTTTTACATTATACTACTTTCATACATGTAATGTATGTAAGCTATGGCAGGCGGAGCATCAACAAATACTAATTATGCAAATTATGACCTAATTTGCATAATTAATGCGAAAATTCTATGATTTCTTAATGGTGAATGATGGGAATGTCATACTTGGGACATCTGTAAGTTAATCAAAAGTTAACATACATCACGATGTATATATTATGTTAATGCAGAGGTCATTTGCATAATTAAAGAAGAAATTTACATTTACATATCGAGCCCATATTTCATGGAGGTATGAAGTCTCGGAATTCTTGTTTCTTTTGCCATACATTGCCGTGAAATCAACCTCTCATAAAGTGTGGATGTGGTTGTTTCCAAATATAGGGCTTGATTTTCTTGGCATGTAGGCGATATCCTTACAAATCAAATTAAACCAAAGCAACTTTATTGCTTAACAACTGTAACTGGTACATTTTATGGCAAAGAAGAAAACTTACAACATAAATGAACTATACTAAATACAATTTTAGCTCAGGTAATCCATAATGATACCAAAGCTAATCTAGTGTATGTTTTCTTGAGGAGAGAATTTTTTATTTACAGTCTATAATTTATTCAGGACATACGTCAGTTATTTACAATATGGTGTCACTTTTGTAGTGATTTGGATATGAATTTTCCAACGTACACTGATATCTGAGTAGGGCATTAAAGGAGCATATATCTGGGGTACCCCATATTTTGAATGGGGTAATGTAACATCAGTTTTTGAAGCTATGGATTGCACCAGCTTTTCTCTGTTTTCTTCATGATGCAGGTTTTTCAGGCGAATGACGACAGAGACACGGAGGTCTACAACGACTTCGGAGACTTCAGTGGCCGCATAACTGCGCGCTTCGTCAAAATCCATCCGCGAACATGGCATCACTACATCTCCATGCGGGCGAAGATTGTGACAGGTTAGAACCGTAATACTGTCATAGGGGGAGGTGTAGGTGTACAATTTTTGAAATAAAAAAGCAGGCTTGGGGAAATACGCCGCTAGGGATATGGACACTTGCATGTGAACATTTAGTCTATTATTAAATTCCCTCCCATTCATATCGTCTAAAATTTGTGCCACTTCAATGCATCAAACTACCCATACAGCCATGCTTAAAAAAAGTTAATGTTCTAAAGCTAGTACAATATTTTGGCATTCTTTGGCAAAAAATCTGAGGTCAGATGACATCACAATGAATATCTCAACCCAAAAATCTATTACCAATGCAAATATGGACTATTATAATGTCGCCCTATTGCAAAAATCAACTATAATTACAAAATCACAACATATGCCAATGGAATACTCTTATTCTGCAGTAGACTGGATACCAGGTCACCATATTTGACACCTGACTTGTTCAATTTAAAGCATAGAAAAAAAAACATCGCTTAGGTATTCATCTCCATGCAGATTCTAGGGTGGCAAAAGACAGTATCAAATTGGCCAGACAGAATCCATTTGCCAAAGAGTCAACCTAATCGATTTGGGATTTTTTAATGTATTTTCTCATCTCATCTATCACTTAGTCTAATTATTCGACTTTTAGGAATTCAAAGGCATGTCGAAACAATAAAACAACCTTTTTGGGGGGATTGCAGAAAGATATTTAATTTTTAGTGTTGTGTCTAGAAATGGTTTAACCAAAACACAGGACTTTATCTTAATGTCGATACCCCGATACACATTCTGTTGGGGTACCATAGAGAATCGATGCCACTTGTAAGAAATTTAATGATATTACTGGGTAAAGTATACATCTTCAAAAATCATCAGTCATAATTTATTTCTCTGTATAATCAGTCCACATTCATTTCTCTGTATAATTTTGTTTCACTTGTCAACAATTTCAAAACCATAAAGGAGAATATTGCACGAAAATAAAATAATTTAATGTCACTACAGAAAATGGATTGAGCTTTCAAATACGAATAGTATGTAATATGTAATTTAGTATGTGTGTAGCGTTATTTAACTGTTGTCTTTGTTTATTTCTTTTGTTTTGTTGAGTAAAGATTTTAAAAAAATAAAAAAAAGGCCAGGCATTGATCACTGTGGGTCGGTTTCCTGTGTACCTCAAAGCGATAGTTTTGGTGTCAAGGACGGGGAGCATGTTGTCATGACTCGGCTCCTGTGCGAGCTTGATGTTGTCATCTGCCTAGTTGATGTGGTCAAAGAAATCAATAGCTACAGAAAGCGTTGAAAAATGTTACGTTTTTCTTCGTTTTAGAACTTCCGTCCTGGTCAGCATCCTCAGAGTTTGAGGCACCTGAGTCAACCTCAGCCGACCGCGCAGATATCAACACCCGCGAAACTGCAGATGCAGCAGGTGCATGGATAGCAGCAACCAATGACCAGGACCAATGGCTGATGAGGGACCTTGGTGACGTGAGCGTCATCACCGGCGTCATCACCAAAGGCAGGAACTACAGCCCTGATTGGCCATACGCCGGCACACATGACCAATACGTCACATCCTACGTCATTTCATACGGCAATGAAAATGGCGATGAGGCGTTCTACACCGATGCTGACGGACAAGTTACTGTAAGAATCATTCCTCCTTTTAGTGAAATAGCTATCCACTAAGATCTTTGCATGTTCAAATCTTATTCCTAAATTGAATATAGAAACAGGCAGATATCATAATTTCGCTCCTTACCTTGTCCATTTTTGTCCGGAGCAAATTGAAGATGAATTTCACTTTGTCACGGAATGCTCTATATATGATGTTTTGCGTAATCTATTTACATTTCTTTATTCTATAACAACAGATTTCAAGAGAGTCGATGCTACAGATAGCTTTAAATATATCTTTATATCATGGTTAGCCTCAATTGATTGTTTGACTATATCAAAGATTTATGCTAGCCCTTGTTGTTTTAGTAATAAGGATGTTAAGTATATCATGTAACATTTTCTATGGTTATTGTTTTGTTCCTTTTGTCATACATTGCCGTGCAATCAACTTCTCATAAAGTGTCGATGTGGTCGTTTCCAAATAGGGCTTGATATTCTTGGTATGTAGGCAATACCCTTACAAATCGAATCAAATCGAACCAAAGCAACTTTATTGCTTAACAACTGTAACTGGTAGAAAAAGAAGAAAAAACAACATAAATGAACTATACTAAATACAATTCTAACTCAGGTAATCCATAATGATGCCAAAGCTAATCTATTGTATGTTTTCTTGAGGGGAGAATTTTTTATTTACAGTCTATAATTTATTCAGGACATACGTCAGTTATTTACAATATGGTGTCACTTTTGTAGTGATTTGGATATGAATTTTCCAACGTACACTGATATCTAAGTAGGACATGAAAGGAGCATATATCTGGGGTACCCCATATTTTGAATGGGGTAATGTAACATCAGTTTTTGAAGCTATGGATTGCACCAGCTTTTTTCTGTTTTCTTCATGATGCAGGTTTTTCAGGCGAACGACGACAGAGACACGGAGGTCTACAACGACTTCGGAGACTTCAGTGGCCGCATAACTGCGCGCTTCGTCAAAATCCATCCGCGAACATGGCATGACTACATCTCCATGCGGGCGAAGATTGTGACAGGTTAGAACCGTAATACTGTCATAGGGGGAGGTGTAAGTGTAAATTCTTTGAAAAAAAATGCAGTTTTGGGTGAAATACGCCGCTAGGAATATTGACACTTGCATGTGAACATTTGGTCGATTATTAACCCCCCCCCTCCCATTCATACCGTCTAAAGTTTGTGCCATTTCAATGCAATAAACTACCCATACAGCCATGCTAAAAGTAGTTAAATGCTCTAAAGTACCCATGTATATTTGTCTGTATACCTACATGTCTTAGACCTTACGAAAGTCGCTGTACTTTTTGTTGTGTCAATAAAGTTCTCAGTATTTTGGCATTCATTGGCAGAACATTTGAGGTCAGATGAAATCACAATGAATATCTCAACCCAAAAGTCTACCCCAATGCAAATATGGACTATTACAAAATCACCCTATTACAAAAATCATTTTAGGAGATAAATGCCGGGCCACGAACATTTCTTATGTTTAAATATGCACTTTTATAATACAAGTTGTTCTTTGAATAGCCAAGGGGAAATCGCAAATCTAAAAATACCGCGGATTGTCCTGAAACCGCGAATTTTAGGCCCCGCGAATCGAAAGAAACTTACAGTACTTATCAGAAATTATATGTGCAAATGGCATACTCCTATTCCGCGATAGACTGGGCACCAGACCACCGTATTATGCACATGACTTGTCAACTGAAAGCATACACAAACTTACGCCAATCAATGGACCCTCTTTGGTCAATGGATACTTCCTGTACAACTTGATACTGTCTTTTGCCATGCAAAGATCTGCTTGGAGATTATTTAGGTATGCGACATCCTTCTAATCTACCCGTCAATACACCGATGCTGTAGCCAAATCCACTTTGGTCAAAACATATTCGTAATACCCTTTCACACAGAAGGAAAGTCATCGGCCGACGAAATTTGTCTACCTTCAGGTCAAGACGTAAAAAGAGGCTTGATCTTCGAATGACGAGTCGTCTTTTGAAATTTCAGATGCAACACAGCAAACTACTGAGATACCCACGACAGCTGGTCCTCTGTACACTACAGAACAAAATGAGTCAACCCTCCCAGGAACAACTGTTTCTCAGCACAGTAGCAGTCAGACAACACAACGGCCAACTCTTCCAGGAACAACTGGTTCTCAGCAAAGCACTCGCCAGACAGCACATTGGCCAACTCTTCCAGGAACAACCGTTGCTTCTCAGCAAACCACTGACCAGACCATCCAACGGTCAACTCTTCCAGGAACAACTGTTGTTTCTCAGCACACCACTAAACAGACGACAAGCCTAGCAGGTATAGATGACACAATATTTATCATTTGATCAATTCATTAGTTGTATAACTACAAGTTTGCGCCTTCTTACATACAACTACATGTTGATACATTGTACATAGATTTCTATCCAACAATTGTCATAAGTACAAACTGTATCATTCTTTTGCAGGAAGGGAGACTGCTAAATCTATCAATGCTGACTGCAAATGTGCAGAAAAACACACAGACAGACACACAGACACACCAAAACAATACCTCCGTTTTTCATGGAGGTAACAATTATCAGAAGTACAAACTATATCTTTGTTTTGCAGGAGGGGAGACTGCTAAGTCTATCGGTACGTGGTACAACAAGTCGCTCAACATCGCCCTGGTCTGTGTCTTCTGTGCTGCAGCCATCATGGGAATGGGGGGCGCGTTGCTGTACTACTGGGGCAACAGACGTCAAAGAAGACAGCAAGTGGCTCAAGATCCACGGGACGAAGAATTCACACATTAGAAAAATGTGGTAAAACGTTTGAGAACGTGGACAAAGCAAGCAGAATATTTTAGTTTTGGCAACTTTACTCACAAGGCAAATGTTATAGGAGGGACATTACTTTTGTGTCACTTCATTGTCAGACAGATAGCTACCTAATAGGGTCAAATAACATTTAGAAGTGTGGTGATATAATATTATAATTTGTTTGTACATGTAATTTTGGTCTATTCATACATAAGACTGATATGGAACCGTGAGTCCAGTTTGAAATGTGAGAGGGAGATGGAGTGAGATATGCTGTATTCGCTCACGACTAAACATTGGCCTTTTAGTTCATATGGTATTGTCCTAGAGCAGACCTCTGTTCTCTCAATCTGTATTTTTACAAAGTGGATGTAGTTATTACGTATGTCACTAAGTTGTGCGTTATCATCACTTATATCTCAAGTTGGAACATTATTCCCGTTTATGAAATGTAAGTAATGCACGAATACAAGATAAACATCACATAAAATAGCTTCCATTCCGTAATTCTTTTGAAAGAACCGTCTTGTTACTTATTCTATTTTCAACGGAGTTGTTATTGTACACGTTGTGTATTATCATCACTTATACATCAAGTTAGAACATTATTCCCGTTATTAAATGTAAGTAATGCACGAATACAAGATAAACACCACATAAAACAGCTTCCATTGCTATTTCTTTTTAAATTGCATCCGATGCAGTTGCAGGTTGGCAAACTGAAAATATTCTGAATAATTAAGATATTGATACATACTATCCCACACTAGCACATCTGAATCAGTAGTTCATTCTTTAGGTATTTCCTGCAGAAACAAGCCCCAAGATTAGTTCTTTATTTTCTAGGTGGTACCCTAAAAATCAAGCTAGGTCCTTCCAGTAACCGTTTTTCGTCAGAATTTTGGGAATTTGTGCTCTATGGATATCGATAAACATTGGGATAGTGTTGCTTCAACTTAGTTTGTAGATAAGTGACTCCAATGTTGACTTTGAAAAATCTAATTTCTAAGCCCTAAAACTACACTAGAAGCCTTTGATTCACAGGGGGCTCAGTCTTTAGACTTTTGAATGAACCGACTCGTTAGTTATAATTCTATTTACAGTAGTGGTTTTATTGTATACGCGTACGGGCACACAATGGATCCAGGTTGCTATGACATAGCTCTTGACATCACTGACGAAATTATATCTTAGCAACTCCCCCTTGTAGTCAAAGTAGCCACTTAGAGTACACAATGCCTCATTTACCACGCCATTTTAGGGACTATAACAGAGTTAAAAGATGTAAAGCTCTGACATTGATGTCGAAATTATATCTTCCCCAAGTCCCTCCTGTGGTCAAAGTAGCCACTTAGAGTACTACACAATGCCGATATTACTCCATCTTTCTGAGGACTATATTTAGAGTTTGAAAACCGTGTGACTACTACAAATCACAAACTATAACGTTACCGTCTTTTTCTCATGCCTTTGAATCCCCAATGGTGGAATAATTATTCAAGATTCAAGATATGGATTTATTGGTTCTTCGCAGTTAAAAACAACTGAATTGTGAACCAATTTACAAAACATTGGTATATCAAAACTACAGGTTTGCAATCAATATAGGCGAACGATTAACAAACCAATAACAATACATATTTCATACATTATAAATTTCCAACATTTCATACAGAACACTGTACTACATTTAAAAACACAACAGTCAGGGGTTCAGTCCATAGTTATTGAGGATATAATATAATATCATATAATTAGACTAAATGATTGATGAGATGAGGAAATACATAAAATCCCAAGTCAAAGAGGTTGTGTGCAAAGTCATTTTACCTTGTCAAAGATGTTTGCATTACAGAAGCTATTTACAAAACCGACTGTACTATACTGTGCACGAAAAAGCACAATGATTAATTTTACCATTGCCTGATATAGAAATACAACTGTACTGTGAATGAGAAAATACTTGCTTAAAATAAATCGAAATGTGGAAAAATACTTGACAACCAGGAAGGCCGACCTTTGCTCGGATGCAAATGCAGCAGATGGCTTCATCACATCCCCCGTACCAAAATGGACTTATCCCCCTCCCGCACAATGGTCTGTTCCTAAATCACCCCCGTCCATATGTGAAGTGTTCCAATAGTCTATACCCCCATGCAACGATGGAATCTTCAAACGCCTTCTTCTGTTAGAACATGTAGAACCAAGGTCATTTGGTTTTCATATTAGCGCACAGTAGCCAGTTTTGGTCAAAAATAGCAAAAAATTCCAATTTTATGTAATTTTAAAGTGACACTCGCCAAAAGCTTAAACAACGTTCTGTGATCTACGTGCTAAAGGAGACCGTCCGACACCATACACTATAAGCACACTGCTTTTGTTGGACAGGAGCCAAGTTCGTGCAACACCGATTTCAACGGCCAAAAAACTTGGTGGCCTAGCTACTGCCTGTTGTGAGACACGCGATCACAAACGCTTAGATACTAATTAATGGCTACAACGGTTACAACCCCATCTAATTATGTCATCATAGGACATAATAGGTCCTCCATTAGAATCAAAACAGACACTGTGACAAAAGTAAGGGTGGCCTGTTAGCAAGTTTATTGCCAAAGCCAGTTCAACAAATATAACAAAACGCAGGTACTTCACCCTATATTGACCATGTTGATATCAAGTGGTTTGCCGGCAACAGTAATAAAGAGCATTGGACTTCAAGTCACCTTTTGGATAAGTTAAAAATTCTATCTCTTGTTACAAATCATACGGTGTACATCCTGTTTACGGAACCTACGAAAACACCCCGTTTGTATAGTTTGTAAACTGAATTGCGTAATGAAATATACTTTCTTTGCCTAAGCATTTCAAAATAACTTTGATACTTTCCTGTTTTCTTTCTGTCATATCAACATCTTGACGAAAAAGTTATTTCTGTATATTGTATTCTGTATTATATATTGCTGTAACAATGGATATAGTTAGTGTTGTACTCTTGCCTTTGTTATTTGTAGTCTTGCCGGTTCTAGTGCCTCCCTCAAGCGGGGCCGGCCACCTGTTTGAATACGTGCGAGCGCACGTGCGTGCATAGGAGCCAAAAATCTACAGTTTTAGTTGAAAATAGCTACAAAATGCTGGGAAAGCAGCAACGGCCCTAGCACCATTTTTTCGCACACAAGGCCTTTAGGATAGAACTTTTAGATAATCATATCTCCAGATAGAATAGACGGATTTTTATGATTTAAAGCTTAAAATGTAGGGAATGACACATCAAATTAGTTGAATGCATGAACCAGGCTCAAATATGTTATCTGAATATATGACAGGTTTTGAGAGGTAAACATTTTAGTACCAAAAAATTGAATTTCAAAAGCTTATAACTACTCCTAGAAACGACATATCGAAACAATTTTTTTGTAATTCTTTTTTCCTGTTTTATCAGTCCATGAAGTTACATTAAAAATATCCATATTTGATTATTTTCCACTCCCCTTGGCATTATAAGTGCAAAAGGCCACGGTCCATATGAGGTCAAAGTTCAAGGTCAGATAGCAAGGTCAAAGCTGCCAATGTGCAACAGCTATGATATCAAAAAATATCCCACAGACACCCTATTTTTCAAAAACCACGATGAGAATTTGCCACCTCAGGTGGTATCGATATTTCCTCTGGCCCATGGACTATATATATAGTATATGATATGGTATAGTATAGTATAGTATAGTATAGTATAGTATAGTATAGTATAGTATAGTATAGTATAGTGTGTTGTGGTGTGGTGTAGTATAGTCGAGTAGAGTAGAGTAGAGTAGAGTGGAGTGGAGTGGAGTAGAGTAGAGTAGAGTAGAGTAGAGTAGAGTAGAGTAGAGTAGAGTAGAGTAGAGTAGAGTAGAGTAGAGTAGAGTAGAGTCGACTCGAGTAGAGTAGAGTAGAGTCGACTCGAGTAGAGTAGAGTAGAGTCGACTCGAGTAGAGTAGAGTAGAGTAGAGTAGAGTAGAGTCGACTCGAGTAGAGTAGATCATGATTAGATATGGATTGGTTGCTCCTGTAGTCAGTTTCACATAAATTTCTTACTAGTGTAAATAAGTATAAAAGTATAAGCAGAAGTGCATGGAGAGTAATCAGCTAGAGGTGGGAGTATTTTACTCTACCATCTCGTTGGTATTCATTACCTATAACAGCTAAGTTTGATTACATTTTGATCCTTCATCAGATAATGGCCAGTCTACAACCTATAGTGTAAATATTTATGGCTACTTTATGGCTGGTATGACATTCTATCAAGTTGCAATTGTAACTATTAAATTATGTTTGACTTTCCTCACTTAAACTCAAGCGAAAATGAGTATTGTCTTGTCCTGTATTTGTACTCTGTTGGTGGCGGCATAAAATAAGTTGATATAACTTGAGTGTGCCGTCGCCATGTTTGGTCATAAACTGTTGGAATATAAAAAAATAAGCTTGAGCCACCTTCAGTCTTTCCAACAAAAAAAGACATCCTTTCTCTCCCTTCAAAGTGTGTCACTCATACATTAACACCCCACTACAAAATAATATCTACCTTCATCAAATATTTCAAAATTCCTAGAGTAATGAAATCGTATAAAGCTAAGGTCCCAATTACGCCGGTGCCCGTCGGGGATGTAGCCCCGGCTGGCCCCGGCCGGGTTCAGGAGTCGAGCGGGCATCGGCTGTCGTGGTCACAATTAAAAGTTTCCTTCAGTAGCATTTTGTTAAAAATTTTGTCACCCTCTTTGATCGGTATCCGGCAGGCACCCGGCAGGTACCCAGCAGATTCTCTGACGATGTCTTGTATTGACCTATACGTAATACAGAATTCACGTATTTGTTGTGATCATTTGATCTGTGAGGTCACACATTTTACCCGGGTTTACGAAGTACACACCTTTATTCTGTTCACCTGGTCTGTGACGTAAGAAATGTGTCCCGGTGGAATGCCGGCAACCGGAGGGGTACCTCTCGGTGTTCTCACGATGAGGTCACGGCGTCTTTTTGTCAGCGGGGCCCGGGTAGAATTTAACTCAGAATTAAATTCTTATCGGGGCCCCGCCGGGCCAAAATATAGCCCGGTAGCCACAGGGTGCCCAACGGGGCCACGTCGGGGTCCCGCCCGAAAGTGGTAAAAAACAGCCCGGGAACTACCCGCCAGGGCCCCTTTTCCCAATTGGGACCTTAGCTTAATGATGGTTCACGAAGATGGACATGGTATGTTATGAATGTTCTTTGGATGCGTCAGTGATCTTTTAAGCATCCAACTAAGAATGCAGCTGCCCCATCAATCATTTACCATTCTGACCTGATTTTTTTATGTCAGACAATGGTCACCAACAGCCTGTCAAAGAGGTGTTGTGACATTTTACGGTTTCGAAGAAGGAAAGCCATTAGCCACAAATCAAGCAACCAAAATGCAGACCTAGTTTGCAAAATTATGTTTGATCAAGACAACCTTCAAGTTTGATCAAATTTTTACACCGATTCTTAAGATAGGGGCTCTGGAAGGAATAAAAGTACATTACGTACAAACCCAAAACTACATCATTATTGATGTTTGAGAACATAGCTATCAAAGATTGCTAGATGTTCCGTTTGACACCATTTTAGGTACTTTTCCCAAATGCTTGATTCGACATCAAAGCATTTCAATGCAAACGTGGGACTAATCAACAACAGTTACTGAATTTCAATACTTTGATATGTACAGTTTAGATGATCTGTATGCCAGTCGTACTACAATAATTTTGAGTCACCTTCAGTCTTTCCAACAGTAGATTCTTATGAAAAAGACATTATTTCTCAACAATCAAAGTGCGTCACTCATACATTAATAAGCCACTGAAAATGATAACTATCTTCAACAAATATTTCAAAATTCCTAGAGGAATGAAACCGTATAATGATGGTTCACGAAGATGGACATGGTATGTTATGAATGTTCTTTCGCTGCCTGAGTGGTCGTACTTAAGCATCTGACAAAGAATGCAGCCACGTCAATCATATACCATACTGACCTGATTTACAGCACTAGCCAGCAATAAGGGAGAGCCTATGTGGTAACTATAATTGCTAGGGTCTGCTTGGACTTCATTTGGGTTAATGTTATACGTTGTTTGGGCATACTCACTGAGCTTTTGTACTTGATGTTAACATTATTATAATTACTTCTTGTGTTCCTGAGACCTAGGGAATGTATAGTACATTTACCTTGTTGTAAGGCACTCTATATTGTACGGTACCTTATTATCAACACTTATATACATGTATTAACGTTGGTTGTACTTCTATGTTGTCTTGTATATTGTATGTAGAATATATAATGTTTGATGTTAACATTATTATAACATTATTATAATTACTTTCTTGTATTCCTGAGACCTAGCGAATGTATAGTACATGTACCTTGTTGTTAGGCACTCTATATTGTACGGTATCTTATTATCAACACTTATATACATGTATTAACTTTGGATGTACTTCTATGTTTTCTTGTATATTGTATGTAGAATACACTAAGGTAAACCATTTATGATTGTTAGAAAATATTTATTTTGTTGCCAAACTTCACCATTTCTTGTACCTTGTATTAAGATTTAAGTGTTGCACAAGTAAGTGTAATAAGTATGCACCATTACTGGACCCAGTAGTAACTACAGTAGTAACCCAGCAGTCGTTAGAACGTATTATATTGGGACAATGCTATACATTGAGTACAATTTTTGGGCCCTTTCGTTGCCTCTGATGTCATTATTATATTTGTCTTATTATTCATTATTATATTTATCGAAGGAAACATTGTTTTTGCTACGTTTCTTCTTCTTCTTCTCCAAACAGTGACCTTAATGACGTGAACCAATGTTGTGTCTGTTACCAGGGTAACTAGCAAGTATTACGTCTTTGCTCCCACATTGCTGTTAAACAAAAGTTGTTATCCTTGGATGTTTTGGTCACACTTTGATGCTTTCTTGTATGTTGTACTGGAGTAGATAGAATACACGTCAAGTCATTTGTTACAATTGTTAAATATTTGTAACTAACACATGCCAACCTAATGTATTAAGTGTTGCACAATAAAGTATATGCACCACATTCTCTTAGGTCTGGAGGTGTTGTATTGGGTGTGATAGTAATTGTGTTTGCTTGTACATGTTTATTATGTATTTGAATGCAACAGAGTGCCAGGGAGGGGGAAGAAAAGATTTTGTAACTATAGATTGACCTTGTGGTCAACTTGGCAGCTGCGGTAAAAATGGTCTGCCCACAGGCCGAGAGGAAGTGAGTACACCCACACGACACAAAAAACAGAAAAGTGACCTTGAAAATCCAGTTTTGCTGCCCTGAAACTACATTGAATGCCTCTAAGGGTTTCTAATGGAAACCTACCAAGCTTGTCAATGAAGGTTATTAGACATTAATGTCAATAAGGTGCCCCCACCCCCCCAAGTTCCTCAAGAGTAATGATTTTGGAAAAGGTAACGTTATATCCAGTACTTTTCGTCGGTGACAGTGGTGTGATCTCAAGGTCAACCTATCCAGCAGCTCTGAGGAAATACTCAAAATAAAAATAAACAAAATTCCTTCTTTAGTTAAAAAAAAATCTTATTGATCTCTCAAGTTCAAGAATTGACCTCTGTAAGATACTTAAGGGACACTAGAGTTGGGAAATGGGTGTCATTTACTGAACTGACTTTTTATGACCTTTTACTATAGTTAAAATGGTAGTATCAAAATGTGGAAGCAAAACTCATTAATGACACACTCCTAGCACCAACTAGAAAGAAACTGGTGTATTGCAGATCTAGAATAGTGACAGCAAAAAATTGTCAGTAATAGTTGCAATACACACACAGTTTCCAAGGTGGAGCTTCTGTACCTCCAAATTTTCGATGTCGACTGTACCTCTTGATCACGGAGTGACCTGGTCTCGCGAGAACTCTAGACTACGTCGAGACTTGTTCGGATCTTCTGGCCTTCCCTTCTGGCATCAAACGTGCCTCACGATTCTGAAGATTCGGAAGATTACTTTTCTTTGATGTAATTGTCTTATTATTCATTACTATGTTCACCGAAGGAAAACATATTGTTTTTGCTACGTTCTTCTTCTCCAATTTTGTCTTGAGGGCTTTTAAGCAGTTAAAACTGCATGGGGGACTCAGTCTGTTGTTTTGTCGATGAGGAGGGGATCGGGAATGAAGTAAGAACAAAACAAACAACATTCTGTGTATAGCATAATGAGTTATTGTTGAAATGCATACCGCGGTAGTTTGGTAAGTACATTACAGTATTGGAAGGCAGAACCCATCCGGCTGCTTCCACAGCCAAGTAAGGTAACCATTTGGGTGGACTGACGATAGTTGTGCAAAGTGCAAGGCAAAACGTACTGCCAGGAATGACAAGAATCAAACTCTCAAATAATTCCGATAATCTAGCCATTCTGACATTTAAGATCACAATAATGAAACATTGTATAGTAAATTGTTTCATATCCATCACACCATCACATTGCCCAGTATCGTATAGAATAGAATAGAATAGAATAGAATAGAATAGAATTGAATAGAATTGAATAGAGCAAGGAGGTAAAAAATCTAAAGCTCATTACATATATGGTGCTTTTGTCAAAACAGTACAGAATGGAAATAATTAAAATCGTAGGAAAGGATCTAGTTTTTTTTTCTTTTCAAACTAATGTTGACTATAGTTGATTATTGACTGTTGTTTTTCAATTTTTATTCAAATGTTTTCCTTAAGTAATATGTAAAAAGATGCCACCAATTTTTCTAGATTTTTAGGTACAACAGCACTAAAAATCATGCTTTGCAGAATATATCATCAATTATAATTACAGATTACAAATGAAAGTTACAGATTCTGTATAGTTATAAACACAATTGTTACCTTTACTCAAGAATGAAAAACTTCAGTCAAAATTACTATGTGTAAAAGTTATGACGCATCCATTTTTTATCAGCATGTTGATGATTCTAAAATGAGGTTTAAAATAATTAATTGTTTCTGCAGTACATAGAACTGCTACTTGATTTTCAAAGTTTTCAAACATGATTTACACAGAAATACAAAATGTTCTCTGCCTGTTCTGGGTAGGACAATAATTAAAGTAAATATTGAATGTTCCTGCACAGTGTGAATAGGTACATCTATCATCTGAACTTTTGTACAATTTTACAAAAAAAATATGCAATTAGAAGCTCTCACACAAAGTTGCAATTACTGTTTGTACAATGTGTCATGTAGGGTTAAGATTGAAGTCTATTATAATTGTTGTATACGTAGCTTACGTTGTCAGCTGCTAGTGTCTAACTCTAAAAACCACATTACTACTTCTTCTACATTTAATAAATTGTAAATGAAATATTCATCTGAACTTGTGTAAAGCTACAATTGTTACAAAGAGGTCATGAGACGCTCATACACTAAACGTTTAGTTTCAGGTATTAATAATAATTCATTATCTTTATAATTATTGTAAGCTCCTGAAAATCACTTGGAAAATTGCTGTTGAGATTTTAGCAATAAAAACTTCATAGGGTTGGAATTAATGGTTTCAATTCCTCAAGTAGCATAAATGTAACACCCTCTGCCCTTCTGTGGCACTAAATGAACAGATTTTTTTCTGCAAGTTTTGTTGTTTGAGTTTTCTCATGTATCTCACTACTTGTGTATCTACATGTAACATTGACAATTTTCGTTGCCACTCATTGGTTGCCCATCTGTCTCCTTCCTGCGGAAATATGGATTTAATCATGGTTTTACATTTTTTGTAGAGACAATTTAGCTGCGAAGCAGTTGGCTGTGTGCCATAAGACAGATTTGTAGCATCCAAGGATTCAGTGATAGCCTTGGACTGACCCTGCCCTGTCTGATCATGACCACTGGTCACTAGAATAGCTGTGGTGTTTATGTTGGATTCAGTGTTGGTCTGAGACTGACCCTGTCCTGTCTGATCATGACCACTGGTCACTAGAATAGCTGTGGTGTTTATGTTGGATTCAGTGTTGGTCTGAGACTGTCGACCCTGCCCTTTCTGATCATGACCATTGGTCACTACAGTAGCTGTGGTGTTTGTGTTGGATTCAGTGTTGGTCTGAGACTGATTGTGCCCTGTATTGGAATAATGGTTTTCAGTGTTTTCATTTTGGTAATAATGATCATTGGTCATTACAGTAGCTGTATTGTTTGTGTTGTATTCAGTGATGGCCTGAGACTGACCGTGTCCAGTATTGGTATAATTATGGTTTTCAATGTTTTCATTTTGGTAATGATGATTACTGGTCATTACAGTAGCTGTAGTGTTTGTGTTGGATTCAGTGATGGCCTCAGACTGACCCTGCCCAGTCGTAACATGATTGTCCATATCCACATACTGGTTATCATCACTACTGGTCACCACAGTACCTGTTGTGTTGGAATCAGTGATGGCCTGAGACTTGCCCTGCCCTGTCTGATCACTGGTCGTTTCTATAGGGTCCTTTATGTAGGCGTATGTATGTGGCACTTGGTCATCGGATAGATTTTCAACATTCAGAGACTGAATATTATTAGCCTGAGACTGACCCTGCCCTGTCTGATCATGATTATTGGTCGTGTCTACTGGGTCCTTTATGTAGGCGTATGTATGTGGCACTTGGTCATTGGATAGATTTCCAACATTCAGAGATTGAATACTAGTATTATTAGCCTGAGACTGAACTTGCCCTGTCTGAACATTGTCAACATCCTCATACTGGTGTTCATCACCACTGATCCTCCTCTTATACCAAATTATTGTCATAATGGTGCCAATGAGAACAATACCAAAAACTGGACCGGAGACTGAGGCAATGAGAACAGGTCGGGGTGCAGTTTTGCTGGTGTTTTTTGCAGGGTTTGCTGTTGAGCCCGAGGAGACAGTGGCATTGTAACAATTATTAGTGCTTTCTAATGGGCTTTCAAGCGGCTGTGTGACAAATATAGAGACTACAGGACCTGCTGTTGGTCTGGCAGTGCTTTTTGTGTTGCCAACTGAAGATGTTGTTTGGATATTATCAACCTTTAGTGATGTTATGGTTGGCTCTTCACATATCATTTCATCAAAATTGACATCTGTAATCTTCTTTCCTTGAAATTTGGCGGGTTGGGCACATGTTATCTGGTCTTTTAATGCAGGATTTAGCTTGAAGGGAGCCATCCTACAGTCACACTGCCAGGGGTTCCTGGTCAAGTTTGATGGTAATAATAGGTAGGAACGGGCTGAGAGCTGACAATGGAAAGGTCGACAGCTTGTTGTTCTGAAGTTTCAAACGTTTAAATAGGGGCAGATTTGCAAATGCACCAGGGTGGATCGTAGTTATCTGGTTGTCGTCAAGGTGCAAATCTTGCAGCTGTGGTAGATTTGCAAATGTACCAGGCCGAATTATTGTTATCTGGTTTTCGTACAGATATAACTTACGTAGCTGGGGTAGGTTACCAAATGCACCAGGCTGTATCATTGTGATACGGTTTTCCTCCAGGCTTAAAGACTGTAACTTGGGTATATTGCCAAATGTACCAGCTTGTAACATTGTTATCTGGTTTTCGTCCAGATGTAAAGATTGTAGCTTGGGTAGGTTTCTAAATGCACCTGACTGAAGATTTCCTATCTGGTTTTCTTGCAGACACAACAATCGTAGCTGGGGTAAGTTTTTAAATGTACCAGGCTGTATCATTGTTATCTGGTTTTCGTCCAGATGTAAAGATTGTAACTCCGGTAGATTTGCGAATATACCAGGCCGAATTGCTATATTGTTTTGGGGTTCAGCACCAACTTTTGTAGCCGAGGTAGATTCGCAAACGCACCAGTTTGAATCATCGTTATTTTGTTGTCGACCAGGCACAACGTACGCAAATCTCTATACTGTAACAGATCAGATTGCTTTACAACTGTAATAAGGTTCATTGCTAAATTCAACTTAGCGATGGATGTTGGGAGGTTCTGAGGGACGCTGGTGAGGCCCTTTCTGCAGAATGATGATGGTTTGTTACACTTGTCGCAGAAAGCTTCTGGCACGTTGAGTTCCTTCAGGATAATGAGAAGGAAAATCAGCATGTGTCGAAGCCTTTTTCCCATGGTGTCCTGTCACCTAAAAAGGAAGGCAATTGAAATATCAAAAGTAGTAGTAATAACCACGTATTGATAACCACTTGTTTGCTAGAACCGACGTTCCGATGACTGTCAGCCATCTCCATCATGGCAAAGTGGGTGGTACGCTATGCACTGAAGCTAGGTGTTACATTTGGAACTGCATATCTCACTGTTGTTGTTTATAATATATCTATGTATGTCACAAGCAATTATCTTAGGTTTTGGACGCGGCTTCAGTGCACAGCGAGCATTTTCTTATGGCCAGGCTTCTATGATAGCTATCTACAGTACCGATCATGGGATGTGCATCATCGGGATGCAGGATTTTTTTGGGATATCTCACAAGAAAATAGCTTACCTCCTAATGTCAGAAATGCAAAAACACTCAGTGTCTTCAAGACTACCTTTTCTTTACTCAACAGTTAATATGATTTGTTGTTAATTTTCCATTTTGCCTTTAGACATTGATATGCAAATTCAGTTCCATTATTATTTATATCATTTGTCATATTTATTTCGTATGTTTTATGTACTTTATTAGTCTGTTCCGTTTCTTTTATCATTACCCTTTGATTGTACTTAAGTTACCTTTTATTATGTTATTTATGTCACAGGGAGCTTTGAAAAGCTTTCAAAATGGCGATATGCTAGCCTGTATAAATAAATAAAATGAATGAAAATGAGGAATGAATATGTTAAGCCCTTCGTTCCGGTATATTTACTGCAAGTTTATAGACCAAAAAAAAAAAGAAAATGGGGCGTACAACCGTATTGTTGACACCACCAAGGAGCTTGATATAACATCCTTAAAACAACGATTACGTTCAGTCACGTATTACCCTGAACTTACTTCCACGCGGCTGACAAAGTGTCTTTTAGTAGGAAAAGCATTCTGGTCCTGCCAACCCAAATTACTACAGCCAGAAGTGAGCCAGGCTTATTATAATTTACTTTGAAAACAGAGTCGAATTCTTGCCAAAGCCGCGATACTTCGTAGCGCATGAACTTTCTAGGCACAGGAGAACCCGAATTTGATGTGTTTACTGCGGCAAAATTTGATCTAGATTCATTCAGGCGCAGACAATATCAATTGACCAGGTGAAAATTGAAACTCACTCGGTACCCTCCGTGGAACTTGTGGGAAAACGTTGTTTTGGGATTAAATCCGGATGAGAAAAATATTGTGGCGCGTGCAGGGCTAAGGCGGGAAATCGCTACATTGTGCCGACTCAAGGACATTGAACAGATGTTACGTCATAATGTCCTTGGCATGGACTGATCAACTACAATCGTCGGGCGGAATCTCTCGCGCGGAGTACAAGTCTTTGTAAATTTGCGACCCAGCCGGGGGGCGGGTCCTCGCGTGTGGGCTGTGAGCGCTGACGCCGGGTAATCTGCTGCGGACGTGCCGTTATAATTATCTTCAGGTTGGCAACGTGGCGCGGGAACCAAACCGGTCCAACAGCGTAGCGGGTGAAATATATCAATTTTGAATTGTCGTAAGGCCATTTTAATTTGATTATATGGATGACATCATTTGAGAACCCCAAAACTAAGAGCGTTCGAAACAGCGAGCAGATTATAATTGGAATGAGCAGAGCACTTTGGACTAATGCCTCTAACCGTTTAAAGCTTACAGGTACATATCCAATCTTTTGTCAAAAACTTCTCTGTTACATAGCGGATCATAATGACCCCAAGTGGGGGTCTTCACGCTTCGTTAAAAATTGAAAAATCTCAATATTTTAGACGAAATCTTGAGACCTTATGAGACAATATTGAGATTTTTTATGGCAATCTCAAGATCTTTCAGAAAATCTTAAGATGAAAAGAAAAGGTCTCAAGATCTTTCCAAATGTTTTCAAAGTATCTTGAGATTTTTCCATAGCATCTCGAGATGCTTTAAGAAATATCAAGATTTTTAAAGCAATCTTGAAAAAACGTGAGATCTTTTAAACAATCTTGAT
>NW_017803747.1:268025-277090 GCF_001625305.1 Branchiostoma belcheri | reverse complement strand
GGTCACGTGTTGTGGACCGTGGCTACTCGCGAGATCACGTTTGAAGTGATTGGTCATTAATTATCCTGATGAAGGCGACAGTGGTCGCTGAAAATTTGATCCCTGTAAATAGTGTGTTGGAATAAAGTTTAACGTTTTACTAAGACTTTAATCTTGTATACAATCTCAGACAAAATAAGGTAAAGTCAAGAAGAATAATTATAGCAGTTTGCATGTATCGGCTTCATAATGTATGCTAAAATTTTGTATGATTTTTATGTTAGAAATAGTCACATGACTTTATGTTGTGCAGCGAAATGCAAATTACCCCCATAAGATAGATTTTACCTGCACTACTCTGTAAGAAATTTTCTTGACAGGAAAAGAAAACGAGTATTGCAGGTGATTTTGTGGGTTCACTTCACCGGTGCAAATGTCCAGAAAAACACATGTCAAGCTCTCTTTCGATTACACAGTGTTGAATAAACTTTCATGCTAGTACATAATGTTACGTGCAACTACATGCTGAACTGTTCTATGTTTATGCAGTCGACAGCTGTTGCCTTGTCGGTGTTAGTTAATTCACGCACTGTACGAAACCCACATGGTGGCCATAGTCAGGTACATAGAAAGTGCGGAAGACGATCTATCCAGAACAAAATGCTAGGGACAACAAACCCCATTTTTACTCCGTGAAGGAGGTCAGGACCTCGATGCGGACGGAGTGTTGTGAACGGCTGATTTTTCATGTTCGCAGTCAAAACACTGGGTTCTCTTTGTGTAATCGGCTCGCAATTTTATACGCCGTCTGCGGGCATGCCCGTGTTGATGCACGAATGTGTATTTTTGCCGTTGCTGCTTTCGCGGTCAATGTAATATTGCAGACGCACCCCTACAATTACGAGGCGAATTGGAATGGTCCAGAAAAACGCGTTGTTTGGAATAGCAGTGGGGGGTGGAACTCCATGCAGATACGGGTGGTTTTGATAAGTGGTTCCAGATGTTTTTGCCCGTGGTTAAGAGATGGCAAGTTCTTTGGAAGATGTTCGCAGCCAAAGCGCATTCTTCCGTACGTCGCATTTCTGTGTAATTTCGCATGTGGTGTGGCATTATGTCCGGGATGATGCACGTCTTTTTATTTTACCGTAGCTGTTTTGATATTGGAGTAAATGCTTATTTTCGAAACATCCCCATGTCGTTGAAATGTTTTCGTCCGTTTATGTGACCGGTAGTTGTAAGTCGCGGTCAGGCTGATGGGGACGGAAATGTGGGGTGGTCAGTGGTCAGCATTACGAGATGTAAATACCGATGACGTAATCCTATCGATTTCGAACTGGTCGGCTGTGGCGACCTAGTGGCGGCGTCTATTTAGTCACGTAGCAACTGGCTGGTCGTCCTAGCAACGAGCATGCTGGCCGCTTCTCTGTACACATGGCCAATATTTTTGGGTTGGGCCGCTCCATAGTGTTAGTGGAGCAGCTCTTTGTAAACATGGACAATATTTTTTTAGCAACCCATCAATGTGTTCTGCCTCGTGATCGGATGTGGTCTGGGGCTGGTAAACCGCATATACTAGTAGATCGGGTAATTTTATGATTTGCTTGTTGTAAAGGCGTCTTGTAGTATGAGCCAGTATATGAAGAAGTAGCCTGTGTTACACAATCATGCTTTCGGCCGGATTGACGTGCAACTGTTACTAATTGCAGGGACTGCGCTAATGACGACCAGTCGCGCTTTCCTGATACACCGCGAATGTGCGAGTGTTCCCTGTAGACAGTCCCGGGAGTCATTTTTTTCGCACATTCCAGGAGCCAAACCAAAATACGTTCATGAACCGAGTCCAAAAAACCGAAACGTGAAAATCGGATGATCGGACCTGATGTACATTTCTCTTTCTGTAGATTGTACACACAATACTCACATCTGGCCATGGCAGGTAAAAAAGTAACCCTGAATCATACTAGATTAGCGTAAATGCATGTTTATGCGTTCAAAACAAGAAAAGAAATTGTTTCCCGGTATTAATCTCTTGAAACACGGCGCTGAATATTGACGCAAAAATATTTCGGGCATCGCGCGCCCTTCCCCCTTGTTTAGACTGTATGCAAATCCCGCGTCACGTGTCGGCATTTCGCATCTCTGATTGGTTGTTGCGTCTTAAGATGACTGAGCCGACGCGCGTTTAAACAATTTTTCTTTGTTCGATTTATCACACATCACAGAGAATTGTCGCCAATGGCTACTTCTTTTTGTTGCAATATATAATACTTCACGGCGAATTGTCGCCTATGGCTTCTTGTTCTAATTAAAATTATTAAAACAGCTACCAAAAAAACAAAACCCTTATAAGTTCTACTGCAGTATGGACAGTCAGAATGCAGCTCAACTTGAACCCTGACCATTGTCTTCCAAAGACCTACCCACATACTAAATTCCTCTGCTGTCACCTGAAATCCCATCCCATAGTTTTATTTATCCAAAATTAAGCGATTTCTTCACTAATGTATACTATACTGACATAACATCACATTAATTGTTTAATTCTGTTCCTGTACATCGGACTTCACCTATTTGATACTTCTGTCTTGTAATTGTTCCTTTATGTACTAGTGGTGACGGTACTATATGAAGCTATTTAGATTACGTGCCCTACCATTATGTATTGTTTTGTTTGAATATTGAAATTAAAATATATAATAAAATATAATAATATCCATGCAGACCAATTTCTGTTGAGCACAAATTTGCAGAAACGCAACCCAAAAAACAAGAAGAATCTAGAGATCCCATACCTCATGTACAAGAGGGGTTAGCCGACTATGACATTTCCTCTAAAAATCTTTCTGTGCCTATTTGTTAATTCATGTATTATCAATAGAGAAACTAGCATAGAGAAACTATATTTAAAAGAAGATTGTCCTTAAAAATGTCATTACAAGATGGTCACGGTTGCAGAGTTGGTGCCTCAGTGTGAATTTTCATATGTCGAAATATTTATTTATTTTATTTATTTATTTCTGTATTCTTTTACCAGGGTGGCGCTACTCAGTGTCATAGCACTGCTTTTCAGAGTGGCCCTGGGTACGACACATATTTATTTATTTATTTATTTCTGTTTTCTTTATACAGGGTAGACGCACTCAGTACAATATACTGCTTTACAGGCGTGCCCTGTACAGATAGACATAAAGCTATCGACATTACTAACCCTTTTGTTCCAGGTCAACCCCAAGACCATCTTGCCAGCTTCGTTGATGAGAAGTATGTGGGTGTAGAAAGAAAGGTTCATCATACATTAATAGTCTACCAGCTCCCAAACCTCAGTTACTACTACGTACATGATACACTTTTCTAATTTAGATGTTGCCGCTGAATAAAAAAAATCTTGTTTAATAATGTTTATGATCTCAAAATTTGAAAATGTAGAAATCTTGTTTTTCTTGGCCCGCCTTTTTTTCTTTCACCCTATCACATTATTGATTTGGAGTTTGCTGCGGATGTCATCCATAGAATTCACTTGCTGTGGCCTAACAACCATTATCATATAGCCAGGTGACGTTGACCAATCGGAAGCCCCCGTTTCGTATTAGTTATGACGCCACAATGTCATAGCATAATAGAAGAGTTGCGAAATCATCCCAAGTGGTCTTTATTTCACAAGTGGTCCTTTGTTGCGAGATAAGATGGGGTGAACCATTAATGCAGGGGGGTGAACTCTTTTTGCTAACATTTGTAGCACGTTTTCATCGGAATTTTTGGCGACGTCTCAGGGAGGAGCCAAATGGTACAGTATTGTGTGCACAGGAATGGAATGTCCACAGGCATGTCTCTGACCCACATCAATGCCGACATTCCTGGAAACCCCTGAGAAGACCTGTCTGCCCCAGATGGCCATACTTTCTGTGACCCCGGGGCTCGTTCACTACACACTCTAGGGAGGAGTGCACTGTATCTGTCTAGACTTAACAGGAACCAAGTCTTACTTAAAATCATGAAATGATGGCAGTACCATGCAAACAATAACCCTAACAGCAACCACAGTCGCCATGGCAATGTATGTTTTCATTGCTAGTCTTGTTAACACTTGGGACGTGTGTGTAAGTTAGATGAAAATGAGTATGAAGTATGCAAATGAGGTCATTTGAGTAATTCATTAGTAACATGCTAAATGCCTTAAATGTTTTATTGATGTGTCATTAAATTCGTATATTTTTTTCACTAAAATGTTTTTTTTCTCATTGTTTTTAGGACGTCCATAGGCGTCAGGCGTGGCCAGTAACCTAAGGGAGCCGGAGGAAACTATGGAGGATGGCACACAACTTCACCAATCAATGTTACACTGGAACATTAAAATGACGCATCAGGCGCCACGAAGACCAATCAAATTGGCAACGTTGACACAACCTTACAAAGTGTTTTCTGTTATGAGGTACCGATGTATAAAGAGGGCTTCTAGTCGCTGAAAGAAGGTTGTGACATCTGCCCAAATCTGACCACTATGGCCCCCTAATACTCCTATCCAACTTGATAATTTTCTTCGCATCTTTTATCTTTTGGCCTGGCTTAGTTGTCGAAGATCTTTCATACAAACTGTACAAAGGACGGACTTTCTATGATAAAGTATCCATGTAATCTTCTGGCAGCTTAGCAGCCAGACTATTATCACGTGGGCGTAAGTCAAAACGGAGAAAAGGCAGATATTGGTAAACATCTGGAATATTTCATGTTGGATAAGCAAGAGCATCAAGAGGAATGAACGAATTCTATAATGAATAATATCAATATTATAGTAAAATTGATATGTTCACCATGTCAGTGTCAATGGTCGGTTATGAAAGTCCCTAAACACTCTCATAATTACGAGTACCATCTGTCTTACTGACAAAATCAGATTTGAATGATACGGAGAGAAATAAGTGTATCCACAACTCCCATCTGACTAGAAAAACCTTTTCATCTTTCTCACAGGATGTACAAAGAACGAACTCCTTCTGATAAAGTAATCCACATGATCTTCTGGCAGCTCAGCAGCAAGACAATTATTGTGGGCGTATGAAACAAGCAACTAACGGTAATCTCTTTTTGATATTACATTTGAGTAAAAAAGCTGGTGGCAAAAAGATGTTGCCATAAGGTTGAAATACGATTGATTACGATTTCTAAAGAAAAATTAAAAGTTAAAAATGTTAAAATACGCTTGAATACTGGTTTTATCTCTCTTTTTTTTGCAAATCTTCTAGCAATAACGGACAACGTGTTTACTTCTGTTTCGGTACATTTTTTTGTTCCTTGATGTAAACCTTTGTTAGTAAGAAAAGAGTGTTGAAAATTTTCTTTTCTTGCATATTGTTTCCCTTTCCTTAATTGTATCGCATGGGAAATTATACAGAGAAATTTTCGTTCAATGTGCGTATGTTAAATGTGCGATTTGGCCAGAATTTAGTGGAAAATTCAACATGCATTTGTACACTTTTATTTATTTATTCGTTTGGCGGTACAAGACAGCCAGGGCAGCCCAACTAGCTGAAGCTATTACTAAGGGCTTGCCCTGGGAAAAAAATATGGTTAAGTACATAAATTATGGTCATTAATACATACAGATTACATATAATACAATAAAATCATTACATAGCGTACAAACTACAATTGGTGCAAGTAGAATACATGTGTACTGTCTTAAGTTATACAGAAAAACTGGTCTCCAAGGGAGAGCCATACTTTAGTTTTGAATAATGCTAGGGATGGAGCTGTCTGGGTGTCCTGTGGAAGGGAGTTCCACAGTTGGACGGACCTGTAGAAGAAGGTTTTTTGTGTTCTGACACTTTTGGGGGCTAGCGAAGAAAGATTATTTGCGTTTCTAGTACAATTTGTACACTCTTTGCCATTTCCAATATTTCGCATCCGAGTTCGGCTGAGGTCTCAAAGCATCGTTTTGATGTCATTGTTCTTACTGAGCGGCTTCAATCTTCTCTAGTCTCAGATTACGGGATCTGGGTTCATATTAATTTTTGTCTAGGACCATACGTGAGTCGACAACCGCCTCGCCAGGAGAAGGACGTGTTTTTTTGCTGCCCAGAACCCTACAGTGTCATCATGTCGGAAGAAGAGCAACAGTCTCAGGAGTGTGATACTGGTAAATATATAAATATAAATATACAATTGGGCAAACTTTTTTGTTTCTGACGTTTGAGAGAAAAAAGAAAGAAATTCAATAATTTTATTTGCCATTAGTGCCCCGTAGTGAATTGCTGTCTAAAATTTGGATATTTCTATTCCTTGTATTTCATTAGTTATTTTTTCCATCGTACTTAATGATTTTTTTAATCATTTTAAAATGATTCTTGCTCAGTCGTAATTATTTGACGATTAGGCGAAGATAAACACTGTATCTTCCTATTTGAATTTTTCTTTATTTCTCTCAGGTGCAACATCTATGCGACAGCCTGAGTCTTATTGGCTATCAGATGCGGACGCCGCTGCAAGAATACCCAACCCTATGTACGCCTCCAATGCAGGTACATCATGTACAGAGTTTATCATTTCCTTTTTCCTATTACTGGTGTTAATTTTCCGAGAAGACTAATTGAATTTTCTTTACTTGTCTCAGGCACCGCACCCATGCAGCAGCCTCAGTCACTGCAATCACATCCGGGCGCCGCTCCCAATATACCAAACCCTATGTACACCTCCAATGCAGGTAAATTGATTACGGTCTTCGTTTCATTTTTGCATCTTCTACCTTGTATATTAAATGCCTCAAATTATCCACGGATGGCTGCATTCAAACTTTAGTCTTTTTTATTTATTCTTTAGGCGCTACACGTACGCAGCAGCTCCTGTCGTCTTGGCGATCACTTGCGAACGCCGCTGCGAAAATGTTCAACCCTATGTACGCCTTTAGTTCAGGTAAATTGTTTATTTTCTTTATCTTGTTCGTTTTGTATGTTAAAGCCCCAATATTTTTCACAAATGGCTATATTCCGGCTTTGTTTTTGTTTTTACCCAGCCGACTCACGCATGCACCAACCCCCAGACTGATTACCAGGCACGTGCAAACGACTATGAAAACACACCCGACGCCACGTACGCCAACATACCAGGTAAAACGTTTAAAGTTTCTCTCTTTTCTAGTATCCTGTATTTTATTGCTTTGCTCACCAAAAATTATGATTTGTTTTAAGTAGTTATCGTGACTGGCCTGTGATACTAATCGCGAACTTGGGTAGGTTTTTGTTGAGAACGTTCTAAAATAGTTTGTCAAGATAACTCCACAGTTTCGTAATGTAACAAAAGACTTATTTTGAACACGCAACAAGACCAATGTATACATACAGGTCAAAAAAAATATTTTTTCACCTTGAAATGCTTAGGTCACATTTCCAAACCGGGGCCCGGCCGGGCAGTTTTCCTTAAGAACTAGAAAGGCCAATATTTTGCTTTGGAGCAAATACAGCGATGGGTTCACCACATTTTACCACATGGCAGGGAAAGAATGAGAAACACAAGGGAAAACAATGATTTACATTGATATAACTATAATATAGAAGTAAAATACAACTAAAACAACAGTTGGATAGCTATTCCCTACTTTATTGGTTAGGATTTTTAATTGCATAATGCAAACTGTTGATTTTCAAAATAAAAAAAACGTCCATGCCCCGCATTCCAATGCTGGAGCAGGAAAGCTTGAAATACCTACCAAAACACTTGAATACAGACATACTGTCAGTATGGAAATGCGCTGTGCAGGTGTTAATCAAGTTAAATCCCAACAGCCAATCAGCAAGAAATGCTCTGTGCAGGTGGAAATGCTCTGTGCAGGTGTTAATCAAGTTAAATCCCAACAGCCAATCAGCAAGAAGTATAGAGGAAAGCTGCATGCCTATTGGTTGATGCCCTGCATTCCATTGTGATGACTCATGCCCAAACGTGGTAAACAAGGCAAACTAACACAGTAATACATTTGCTATAACACAGCCAAAAAACTCAAATAAAACCATTCTAAAAGCCTGTATCACAATAATTTAAAAAACGCCTAGGGGTATTTGCCCACTGTACCTCCATACCAAATTTCAGGACCTTAGGCCCTAAAATGAAGAAGCTGAATCCATTTAAAAAATGGCAGGAGGAGAAGGAGGAGGAGGAGAAGAAGAAGAAGAAACATCAGAAAAAGCAATATGGTTTCACCACACCACTTCGTGGTGTGGTGAACCCATAAAAATTAACAATTTATATTATTGATGTACGCAAATTTTTAATTTTTCAATTTTTTTGGTACTTTCTTGTTCGGATACTATTAAATCGTTTATAACCCATATGTTGTTCAAATAATGACTATATTGTATCTTTTATTATTATTAAATATAATATAATAACGCAAATATTAAATAATGACTATATTGCATTTTTTCGCCCAGCCGACCCACCGATGGACCAACCCCAGACTGATTACCAGGCACGCGCGAACGACGATGAAAACACATCCGACGCCACGCACGCCTCCATACAAGGTAAAACGTTTGAGGTTTCTCTCGTTACTTGCTTCCTGTTTTTTTTCAGTCCTTTGTGATTGTAACCTCACTAAAGCTGAGTGTTTTTTTTAAGGTAGTAACCGTGATTGGTCTGTGATACTATTCGCGTACTCTGGTTGGTTTTCGGTGCAGAACTTTAATAAGTAGTTTGCAAGAGTACTCCACAGTTTTGTAATGTACCAAAACCATATGAACTCAAAAGAAACCACAGTAAAGATGCATGTCCGAGGAACTATTTCTTTACCTAGCCTATAATGCTGATGTCATCTTTCCAAATGGAGACGGGCCGAAAAGTGTCGATTAGCAAAAATCATATCAATAATTTACGCAAATAGTTCCCATTATCAAATTTCTAAAAACTTTTCTGGACTTTGCTGTTCAGGTATATCACTCACCTTGTTTTTGTGTATATTAGGACCAATATTTTTCACAGATGACTATATTACATCTTTGCTTTTTTCTCGTCCAGACGACCCACCCATTGACCCACCCATTGACCAACCCCGGACTGATCACCAGGCACGTGCAAACGCAGTGAAAACACACCCGACGCTA
>NW_017803747.1:245727-266953 GCF_001625305.1 Branchiostoma belcheri | reverse complement strand
CGTCTCCTGTTCGCACTTATTACATAGGTACATTATGTTACGTATCAGTATGTTACAATAACTGTACACTACACCGTCTACCTCTGCCAACAACGCAGACTCCGACAAGCCCCAAGACTGTCAGGACATCCTTGACAACGACGAGACCACGCCCAGCGGCGTGTACATGGTTTATCCACGGGACAACCTGGGCGGCTTCAACGTCTTCTGTGATATGGACACGGACGGAGGCGGCTGGACGGTAAGTCTGGTCTGAAAACTATAATTTCTCAATGCACAATACAGCTGCATTTGTGGCTATAATTTTCTTTTATTTGACGGAGAAGTTTTATTTCATTGAGAATTTATTGAGAAGTTTTGTTTAAAGGTTATCTTTTTATACCTTCGTGTGTAAAATATTGTTTTGGGAGGATAAGCTGTGAGTGTGTGTGTCTGTGCCACTAGTGTAGGATGACAGCACGTTGGTGGGGGATTGACAGACAGAATTAGAAGATGTTAAATGTCTCAGAGGTTGAAGGGCTTGACCTGAGGAATTCAGCAAGTCGAGAATTTATTCTCAATCTCGGATATTCTTGTTGCTCTCAAAGTTATTCCAGAGACGCCGAGACGGAAGCGAGGACTTCTACCGGGGCTGGGCGGACTACAAGACCGGCTTCCCTTCCAACCTGAACGGCGAGTTCTGGCTGGGGAATGACAACTTGTACCGCCTGGCTGTGCAGAAAGTCTACCAGCTCAGGGTGGATATGGAGGATGCGGAGGGAAACACGGCGTACGCCGCTTACGACACGTTTGCCATCTCACCTGAATCACAGAACTACAAGCTCCACATAGGGACTTACAGCGGTACTGCAGGTAAGGATGTGCTCGTATCATGGCATCGTAGAAGTGTGTAGGCAACATGACTTTGTTTTTGAACTTATCTCAATGATACTATTTTAACTAAATGTAATCTGTAAAATCTTACAATCATTGTATACACATATATATTCATTTTCGAGTATAAAAATCTTGTTAAAAGACTGTTGCTGAAAAAAGACAACTTGAATACAATGTTTGACATAATTATGAAACGGATTCATTGCAATATCGTTAAAGAAATAACTAATGCCAATACGCATCAACACAAAGGAATACCTCGTCTTTTTATGTGGAGTAAATGTCTGTTTTTGTCACAGGAGACAGCTTGACGTACCATGACGGGAAACCATTCAGTACCAAGGACAGAGATAACGACGAGATCACCTCCAGCTGTGCTCAGTGGTACAAAGGTGCGTGGTGGTACACGTCAGGTTGCCACTACTCCAACCTGAACGGCCTGTACCACCTGGGTACTCATGAGGGTAACAGCGACGGCGTCAATTGGTACCACTGGAAGGGTAATAACTACTCCCTGAAGCGCACTGAGATGAAACTCCGACCAGCTCCATAACGTCATACATTGTGTTTTTTTTTTTTGTTGTGTGTGTATCTCCTACGAACTAGGCGTTCAAAGGTGCGTGGTGGTACAACAATTGCCACTACTCCAACCTGAACGGCCTTTATATATATATGTATACATATACCACCTGGGTACTCATGAGGGTAACAACGACGGAATCACCTGACGCCACGGGAAGGGTCATGAATACTCCCTGAAGAGCACTGAGATGAATCTCCGACCAGCTCTATAATGTCACACATTGTGCATTTTTTGTGGGTATCTTCCTAGGACCAAACATTGTATGGTCCTGGAAAGATACCCATAAAAAAATCCACAATGTGTGACATTATAGAGCTGGTCGGTAACATTGTAAGCAGTTTGCAGTGTTTGTGCTATTTTTTTTATCTAAATAACAAAAAAAAAACATAAATACATACAAGATGACGCCGCACTCAAGTTCCATGGAACTTATATTAACGGAGCCATCTACACAAAATGTTTGAACAAAGATACACCGATTACATGGAAAAATATACTGATTACATAGAAAAATGTGCAATTTCTTCTGCAATGATGTGATTTTGCTCTCATTTTACATGAGCATGGCTCTAAGGCTAACATTGCAGGTCATCAATCGTATTGCTGTATGTTACCAGTAGTGATCATTATGATCTCACAATGAATAGAAGAACACAGTTAAGCTTTTTAAAACACATAATAATCATTACACCATAAAAGGTTGTCATCAGTAGAAAGGAGGTCATTTTTAAACATATAATAGTCCTTACGCTAAAAAAAGGCTAAAAAGAGCGTGCCTTACAATGAAATTGAAATGTAGTTTTTTATTTAAAAAACGGACTAAAAGCATAGGACATTTTGAACAGCTATGTACTCAGCCAGGCCTGTACTCAGCCTTAACATTTATCTCACAAATTTAGATTATTTCTAAGAGAGAAACTTTCTAAGAGAGAAAAATACAAGGCATGCTTTTATTGCTGTGATAGAAAACATGTTAACATTTGGCGAAGGAATGTGATCTTGGAACTCTAGTCGGACATGTTTGATCACTCCAAAGGTCGTCTCTTTACCGTAATGATATTGTTAACGCGGATATCCAATGGTATCTAGTTGCATCTTGGGGTTTGTTATGTGATTGACGTATCTAAAAATGTCTTTTACTGTGTGATACCTTGAAAGTACCATTGATATCTCTGAATTTAATGGTAACGATATGTTATATAGCCGTTTCTTTTTGTGTTTTTTTTTTATAAATGTCCAATGGTTTAGTTACTCTTACCGTATATTTTGAACAGCACAATAGTGAGTGAAATGTACACGCCGCAGAGTTGCATCTTCTGCTACAAAATGTAAGAAGCCACATGTGTATTTCTTTCAGAAACTTAGGCCACACTGACATATATATGACATTACCACTACCACGAATTGATTTTGTTACCTCTTTGAGAGTAAATCTTAACAATAATCTAAAAAGCAATTGCATTTTAAAAGTATGTCCATAAGTAATTTATAAGATGTAAATTTATTGGTTCATGTGTAAATCTTAACAATTACTTAATATTATGCATTCGTATTTTATAAGTATGTCTATAAGTAATTTATAACTGAACCCTACCAGACATTGCTACATATGAATATTGCTTTGTATAGCACTTGAGTGATTGTCCTTAGAATTTGTAATGATTGAACACGCCAATTTTAACGTTGTATTATATTGTAACGATTTTAACTGTAAATGTTTAACTACTTAAATCAGACTGACACGTTTGTAAATCGCCTCACAATTCAGCCCGTCACGAGTGCCAGGAGGCATTCATGTAAGGCCACACCAAGTAAATTTTATGGATGGCGCCCGCGCGCGCATTGATTTTGGCCCGTTCCTAGAAAAAAAAAAGAAATTCCGCTTCCTGTAACTATGACTATGAACTATGAAACCCGTAACGCGAAAACAGGACAGGACGACAACTGCTATTCCACCTGATTTATTGCTGTTTTGATGATGGATAAAAGAGACTTCTTGCTTGTTACACATGTGTCACCTCATTCAATTTGTGTCCTAACATTTGTCTTCTTTTAGTATATTTCTAATCTAGGCATCTTGTTTCTTAGGGCCCTTCTTGGGTTTTTTTTCGCCCTCTCGCATTAGATTTAGGGTCTCCAAAGGACGTCATCCATAAAATTTACTTGGTGTGGCCTAACAACTAAAGTGCTAATAAACCAGTCTACTGCTACTACTACTATATGGATGACATCCTCTGAAGATCCCAAAACTAGTGCGCGCGGGCGATTAAGAAATGCTGCTAAACCACAGGAATAGCAATTTAATCTGGTATTGTGAATTTCTATGTAGTAGTAAATAGTGGCTGGCTTTTACGACAAGCCGGAACATGCAGGCCTTGTGCGGCAGTTATGAATCGGCACTGTACTAATCTATGGCAACCTGGGTTCCGCCCTCAATAGTTAGGCCACATAAAGTAATATTCTGGATGACACCCTCCACAGACTCCGAAAAAAAAACAAGGCGGGCCAAAAAACAAGATTCCTACACATTAAAGTTAGATATCGTAAACCTTGTTTAATAAGAAACGACACCTATATTGTGCTACGTTTACTGCCAAGTGCCAGCTATTACAACATCCCTTTCTTACTGATACAACCTTAAAAATTAAAGTTTTCAGTCACTGTACTAATTATATTTTCAATTAGCGGTGTAATCTAATTATTTGTTCAATAAATATTTACATCAAAACACGAAGAATGAAGCTGACAGTAGCTCTCTACATTAGTCATCCTAATCTTATATCATCCAAGCTAGAGGTCGAGCAAAGTAAAGTAAGTTTCTTCTTGGCTTGGCTTCGTTGTCCGAAGATTTAAGGGTCCTTCCCTCTCCTGCTGCATGCCCGCTGGTGGCTGACAAGTCCGATGCGTGACCGGCATACTCGGCCACAGTGGCTGCAGGTAAGTGACGAGTCTGGTGTTGGAGCCGTGACGGTGCGGTTCTTCCTCTTACTGCGTTTCTCTTCGAGGGCAGTTCTGCGTCTCCTCTCGAAGGCAGAGACTGAGTAAGTAACTTTTCAATAATTAGCTAATTGGTGTGCTCATAGTTTACGCAAAGAATGTTTATAGTGACTAAAGTGTTCGAGAATTGCGCAATCCAAAGCTCATTTGTGGTTCATCATGGGGGCAAATGATATTGATATCGCTTTACAAACATTCGTAGCACAAGTCGCACAATCAAAGTTCTGTAAAAAGTCGATAATTATGTATTCATTGAAGCATAATCCATCGGAAAATAGTACTCCCTTCTGGCCTTTAGTACTACAGTTATTATGGTCGCTCCTGGAGAGGTGCTTCTTCCATTTTAACAAAGATGTTGCTTGTACATTTGTCACACTTGTAGATTCAGCTTTTTCCTCATGACTTGTCAAATGAAAAGACAAGTGGCATTTCGTAGCTGCAGAGTAACTACAGAGATGACGGTTAAATGGGTTTTCTCTTATGTGGGTTTTCATGTGTTGGGATGATAAATATTTTAGGTCTGTCCTGAACCCACACTCCCTACAGATGCAGCGTTTCTCATTGGTGTATGTTGGTAGATGTTTGCCCAAAGCAGATTTCCGTGCAGCAGAATAGTCACACTGATCACTGTTGTAAGGTTTTTCTCCTGTATGGGTTCTTATGTGAACGGATAAGCTGGACCTTAGGGCTGTCCTAGTCTGTACCCGCACTCCTAACTCATGTAGGGTTTCTCATGAGTGTGTTTTGTGAGATGACGGTCTAAATGGGATTTCTGTGCCGCAGAATAGTCACACTGGTCACATCTGTAAGGTTTTTCTCCTGTATGGGTTCTCATATGTTGGGATAGATAGTCCTTTCTAGCTGTCCTGTGCCCACACTCCTCACACATGTAGGGTTTCTCTCCAGTGTGTTTCAATAGATGTTTGTCCAAATCGAATTTCCGTGCTGTAGAATAGTCACACTGATCACACCTGTAGGGTTTTTCTCCGGTATGGGTTCTCATATGTTGGGACAAATAGTCCTTTCTGCCTGCCCTGTACCCACACTTTTCACACATGTAGGGTTTCTCACCAGTGTGTTTTGTGAGATGATTGTCCAATGTACCTTTTCGTGCTGCAGAATAATCGCACTGGTCACACTTGTAGGGTTTTTCTCCTGTATGGATTTTCATATGTTGGGATAAGTGATACTTTCGAGTTGTCCTGTACCCACACTCCCCACATATGTAGGCTTTCTTACCGGCATTATGCAAGTTGACTTGTTGTGCTGCCGCCTTGTTTTTAGCATTTTTTGTTTTGCTTACCAGAGAAACCCCAATGGGAGACCCATCACATGAATTCTGACCAACTCCGGTTGGAGACCTGTGTTCTGCTTTTGCCATGTTTTTGTTGAGTCTGATGAGAAAAGGAAAAAAATTATAAGGATATAATTGTAAAGCCTTATATACCAGACTTACGATTAGCATAAAATAATATACATGTATTTCTAATTCTAAAGTGATCAGGCTTTGACCTAATTATTTACAACTTAGCAAATGGTGAAAAAAAACAAAGTGTTTTTCAGTTAAACGCCTTATGGGTATTTGCAGAACTTGCATTTACTTATTTGCATTTATATTTATATAATTATGTTTGTTTTTATGATGATGTTTGTTTTAAAATCATCACAATATTCTAAAGAGCTATTTTCCTAATGTATGTCGTACATTAATTTGGTCAGAGGTCCAAGTATGTTTTGTTTCGTCCCCCTCCCTAATTTCCACTACATTTTTATCCCGGGAAATTTCTATAAATTACATCGTCCTACTGCGGTCCTAAGTCTTCTTCCACAGAAATAGCCTTAATATATTGACCTTAACTGTTAACATCTGGATATTTTTCTGTTCGTGTCTATGTCTTACCTGCTTCCTATGATGGTTTTTCTCTCACATTACATATTTGGTAACCATACTATCCATTTTCTGTTTTCACATATCAATTTTACATGTTTCCAAATTTGTACTTTACGTGTCTTGCGAATCCAGTTAACATTCCCATATTACTATATTATTCCACGTCCTCCAAAAAACGCCACTTTGCCTGATGCAGCATGACGTACATGTACGTGGCAAGGATCGAACCAATTCCTTTGTCAAACGCATGTTTGGTTTCCCCCCTGCTAGTTTGCTTCATTGCGTTATCAAATAAAATGTTAAGACCACTTACAAACAACTTCTACAAACAGCGCAGAATTATGAAGATACCCGTGATTAATAAACATGCTGCAAACTAAAGTAATGGAAGTCCTCCGAATGATTCTCTTTGTAATATATAATATGTACCTGTATAACCGCTTTATGTCGACGAACAATGGGTTTGAAAAATTTGTTTTCGCCCGTCGCGTGCCACCGGCGGATCAGTGTAAATTGGCTTCCCTGCAAGTGAAAGAACCGGATCCATGGGCCTTGATTGATAAATTATTCATAAATCGGTCGCCGCTAGAATGGCATTCAGTGACAAGCGCCCCCTCCCCCTTCAATTCCACAAAATACCATCTCAAAAACCTCTATATATTTTCGTCCTACTGCGATCCTTCTTCCACAGAAATGACCTCAAGCTAATCTTCTCAACATCGGAATAGTTTTCTGTTCGTTTCTAAGCCTTACCTGCTTCCTATGGTGGTTTTTCTCTCACATTACATATTTGGTAACCATACTATCCAATTTCTGTTTTCACATATCAATTTTACATGTTTCCAAATTTGTACTTTACGTGTCTTGCGAATCCAGTCAACATTCCCATATTTCTATATTATTCCACGTCCTCCAAAAAAGGCCACTTTGCCTGATGCAGCATGACGTACATGTACGTGGCGAGGGTCGAACCAATTCCTTTGTCAAACGCATGTTCGGTTTCGCCCCTGCTAGTTTGCTTCATTGCGTTATCAAATAAAATGTTAAGACCACTTACAAACAACTTCTATACAAACAGCGCAGAATTATGAAAATACCCGTTCTTAATACACATACTGCAAACTAAAGTAATGGAAGTCCTCCAAAAATTCTCTTTGTAATATATTATATGTCACCGCTTTATATCGACGAACAATGGGTTTGAAATATTTGTTTTCGCCCGTCGCGTGCCACCGGCGGATCAGTGTAAATTGGCTTCCCTGCAAGTGAAAGAACCGGATCCATGGGCCTTGATTGATAAATTATTCATAAATCGGTCGCCGCTAGAATGGCATTCAGTGACAAGCCCCCCTTCAATTCCACAAAATACCATCTCGAAAACCTCTATATATTTTCGTCCTACTGCGATCCTTCTTCCACAGAAATGACCTCAAGCTAATCTTCTCAACATCGGAATAGTTTTCTGTTCGTTTCTAAGCCTTACCTGCTTCCTGTGGTGGTTTTTCTCTTCACGTAAACAGAAACTGGTGCTGCTTTGTCTTTCTGTCGTCTCCTGAGGTCAGAGGTGAACTGCATTATGGTCAAAGGTGAAGTTATCTGCCTAATTACCTCAGGTGGCACGTTACGCTTTAGTTTCCTCATAATATAAACGTTCTACACTTTTAACAAGAGTTCCGAGATCTCATACCTCCATGAAATATGGGCTTGCTTTGTCATGCATTTCAACATGTCCTCATTAATTATGCAAATGACCTCCACATTAACATAATATATGCATAGTGGTGTTAACCTTTAAGTAACTTACACATGTCACAAGGTTTAAAGTCCCATCATTCACCAATAAGGAGTCACAGAATTTTCACATTAATTATGCAAATTAGGTCATCATTTGCAGAATTGGTATCTGTTGAAGTTCCGCCTGCCACAGATTAAATAAAATTACTATTACATTAAACACTGCAATGATAGCATTTTCTCATTAATTATGCAAATTAAGTCCTCATTTGCATAATTTGCATCTAATTATGTACAACTCTCTCTCAGCTACCTATACACCAAAAATGACGAAAATACGTTGTTCCTATCTGGACTGGCTTTTAAAGATTTCACCAGAAAGTGTCCTGCAGTTCCAGAACAAGCTGCTAGGGGGACCAAATTTACACCACTTATTCCTGACAGGAAAAGCTATCTGTCACCAAAAAGTCAAGACCATAGCATGTTCAGGACAAAAGATACAAAAACCGGAAGTTCTGCTGCAGTACCTAGGTCATCCACCAGGAGGCCCATATTTGACCTTGAACTTTGTCTTCCTAAGACTTACCAACATACTAAATATCATCATAATCCAAAAAGGCGTTATGAAGTTATGCTGACTACAATTGTGCGGAAACACAAACACAGACACACACACACACACACACACACACAGACACTCCAAAAACAATGCATCCATTTTTCATAGAGGTAAAAACGCAAAAGTGTACTATAGAAGGCGCACTCCAGCCAGCATGGCCAGAGAGGTAGGGTTGATGTTCCATGGGGAAGACTGAGGCTAGAAAGGAAGGCATGGAAGCTGGTCCCACTGTACTGCACGAGGGAAGGAATGTCAAGCTAAATTTTTTGGCCTGAATCTTCATTTCTGTGTTTTATGATCAACTAACCACCTCTGACAGTATTCCATCCAAGAAAAAAAAGTAACACAGAAGGAAACATTGCGTTCAAGGTACGAAACGATTTAATCGTGTTAGCGAAAATTTGTAAATTTTGTAAAAAATGTAGACACATCTTCAAAAAGAAATGCAAAACAGGAAATTCTACTCGTGTACAACCTATCGTCTACATTTTTACTGCCGCAAGATTACTTCCTAATGTTGTAAACTGCACGAAGCACATCAGCCGTTTCAAGAGTTGATATTATTCACATAATATAATTGTGTTTGTAGGACATATAGGCAAACCAATGTTAGAAATACCCATGGTTACATTTGCAGAGTTGGTGCCTCCGTGTGAATTTTCATATGTCGAGTTAGGACAGACCTGGAGGCTGCAGAATAGCTACACTGGTCACACCTGTAGGGATTTTCTCCTGTATGAGCTCTCATGTGTTGGGATAAGTAAGACATGTGAGTTGTCCTGTATCCACACTCCCCACACATGTAGGGTTTCTCACCAGTGTGTTTTGCTAGATGAGCGTCTAAACTGGATTTCTTTGCTGCAGAATAGCTACACTGGTTACATTTGTAGGGTTTTTCCCCTGTATGGGTTCTCATATGTTCGGATAAGTTGAACTTTTTTGCTGTCCTGTACCCACACTCCCCACACATGTAGGGTATCTCACCAGTGTATTTCATTGGATGTTTGTCCAAATCAGATTTTCGTGCTGCAGAATAGTCGAACCGGTCATACTGGTAGGGTTTTTCTACTGTATGGGTTCTTATATGATGGGATGAGACGTGTCCGTACATTGTCCTGTATCCACATTCCTCGCACATATAGGGTTTCTCACCGGTATGTTTTGCTAGATTAATGTCCAAGTTGGATTTTCGTGAAGCAGAATAGTCACACTGGTCACACGTGTAGGGTTTTTCTCTTGTATGAGTTCTCATATGTCGGGATAAGTGAGACTTTTGGGCTGTCCTGTATCCACACTCCCCACAGATGTAGGGTTTCTCATCAGTGTGTTTTGCTAGATGAATGTCCAAGTTGTATTTCTGAGCGGCAGAATAGTCACACTGGTCACACTTGTAGGGTTTTTCTCCTGTATGGGTTCTCATATGTCGGGATAAGTGAGACTTTTGAGTTGCCCTGTATCCACACTCCCCACACATGTAGGGTTTCTCACCAGTGTGTTTCAATAGATGTTTGTCCAAATCAAATTTTCGTGCTGCAGAATAGTCGCACCGGTCACACTTGTAGGGTTTTTCTCCTGTGTGGGTTCTCATATGTTGGGATAGGTTTGACCTCACAGCTGTCCTGTATCCACACTCCTCACACATGTAGGGTTTCTCACCGGTGTGTTTTGATAGATGTATGTCCAAAGTGGATTTAAGTGCTGCAGAATAGTCACACTGGTCACACTTGTAGGGTTTTTCTCCTGTATGGGTTCTCATGTGTCGGTCTAAATGAGACTTGCTAGCTGCCCTGTATCCACACTCCCCACACATGCAGGATTTCTCACCAGCGTTATCCAAGTTGACTTCTTGTGCTGCCGCCTGGTCTTTATAATTGACTGTTTTGCTGTCACAATCCACCTGGAAAACCCCGGTGGGAGACTCATCACAGCAGTTCTGACCAACTCCGGTGGGAGACCCGTGTCCTGTCGTGGCCATGTTCAGTCTAATAAAAAAATTGTATCAAAGTATTGAAACAAATTTGTAACAGTCCCGAATAAAACAAGCTATACAATTATAGACTAAAGTAACAACCTAACGCACCAAAATTCTAACGTGTTGTCTTTCTCGCATTTGAATAAATTTGCTTCTATGTTGTTACTAAATCATAAATCGTGAGATCTTACACTCACTCACTCACTCACTCACTCACTCACTCATACCGTATCATGACCAACCTAGCGAATGGAGTCAGTTGTCCCCATTATTGTTTGTTGTCGTAGAAGTAATAAATAATATATTAAGAGGTTTTGAGTGAGCTCGGTGGTATGTCATTATGTCATACCACCGAGCTCACTCAAAACCTCTTAATATATTATTTATTAATTCTACGACAACAAACAATAATGGGGACAACTGACTCCATTCGCTAGGTTGGAAAGAGAGTCTGCAGTATAGGTGTGGTCACAAGGCTCCTTTATTCACTGTTTTCACAAATCAGTTCTTGTATATTATTTCCGTTACTATAACATCCCCTGTGTATGTTTAGTTTCGCCCCCCTCCCCTTCATATTTTTCACCTTACCATTCACAACCCGAAAATGCCTACAACGTACCGTCCTATTGCGGTCCTTATTCCACAGAAATGGTCTCAAGCTATTCCCCTCAGCATCAAAATATCTTTCTGTCCGTTTCTAAGCCTTACCTGCTTCCTATGACAGTTTTCATATGTAAACCGGTACTCGGGCAGCTTTGTCCTTCTGTCGTCTCGTGAGGTCAGAGCTGAACTCTATGCGGGTCAAGGGTGAAATTGTCTACCTGATTACCCATGTAATACATTTGACGCAAGATAACACTTTCCTCATAATGTCAACGTTCTGCATTTAAAACCGACCATCTTAACAACGTAACACGCGTCTGACTTTTGTTACTGATCTAATAAAAAGAGTTATGCTAAAGGAATAAATGGCAGACCAAACTGTTTGCGCTGAATCTTGATTTCTGTGTTTTAAGATCAACTCACCACCTCTGACGTCCAAATAAAAAAAAACACAGAAGAAAACATTATGATCAAGGTACATAAAGATTCATTTGTGTTGGTGATACATTTAAAAAAACACTACAAAACAAACAGGAACTATTACTCGTAAACAACATAACGTCAGTATGTTTTTACAACTGTAAAATTACTTCCTTCTGTTGGAAACTAAAGTCAGTCATTTTACACTGATGAAAATAAACGAAAAGATTTTACTGCGAACCAAATGCTTGATATTAGTCAAAAGATATTTGTTTGCCATACATATAGGCAAACACTTCGTCAAATTTAAATCATTGACAGAAAATCGAATACTAACTCAATACTAACGTCTACATTTCAACTACTGTGTACATTCACTTACTGATGTTAGAGGGCCTGCAAGCCCTTTTTCGTAAGGCGTAATCAGGCCTTTTTAGCCTTCGTAATCCGTAGGCGGCCGTCCAAAATCATCGTAATTCGTAATCGGTACATTAGCCGTAACGCGTAATTGGTCGTTTTTATTCTCCGTAAAGCGTAATTAGTTACTTTTATGCGACGTAAATCGTAATCCATGAGATCATAAGAGCGCAGGCTGATTTCAAAATGGTCCAATCCACAACCAAAATTTAGGTCTCAAAATGCTGGAAATAGCGTTTCAGAGAGGTTAAAAATTCAAAATTTCCAGGGGGGGCATGCCCCCGGACCCCCCTAGCAGGCTCGCGCCTGCGGCGCTCGCTGAAATCTTGCCCCCCCCCCCATCAACATTTAAAATCTCGGTGGTTGTGTAGTGATATTCCCCCCGTTCTGGCAGGTGACATGAGTGGGTTAGGCCACGACTAGGAAGCCAGTATCCACAGCATAATTTTATAATATTTATAAATGTTTCTTCCTCTATCGCCATGGCTCAGTGGTTATGAAAAGGTTCATCGTCGCCTATCGCCTAGTGCCTTCGGCAACCACCGGTTCGCAACCGATTTCGGGTGATTTTGGCACCCGCCAGAACTTGTCTTCACTCCAAAAAAACTCCTGAATCTACCGCCTATGCGCTTTATAATATCAACACAAAGTCAATAGTATTGACGTAGAACTATTAGTTGCTGTGTTTTAGACTGTCGGGAATCCTCATGATTTAACGTAATTCGTAATCAGCTCTGAGAATTTAACGTAATTCGTAATCGGCGGCGAAAATTTGGCGTAATTCGTAATCAATACCCCCCCTTGCAGGCCCTCATGTTAATATGTACATGTACGTTATCCAAACCAGTTAACTGTTCTTCACTACAGTTCTAGTTAGCTATAAAAAAGAATATGGATTGTTGTTCAAAATGGTTGATGCTAGAACAAAGAATACATGTACTAGGTTGCCCGTCTTCTTCAAACTAAAAAAAAAAAGTTCTACAGAGAAATAAAATGCAGTGGAAAAAAAATACATACATATGACATTTCCTCAGGAAAAAAAATTAATAATATGCCTTTTTGCAAATTATTTTGCAAAATTATACACCCTAAAATACCTTATGTATCAAGGTGATATATCATTGGTATCGAGATAGAGAAGCTATAGTTAAGAATGTCCGTACAAAATGTAACTATTAGATGGACAGTTCCAGAGTTGGTGCCTCTGTGTGAATTTTCTTATGTTTAGTGAGGGCTGACTTAGAGACTGTAGAATAGCTACACTGGTCACACTTAAACTTAAAGGGTTTTTCTCCTATATGGGCTCTCATATGTCGGGATAAGAGAGACTTTTTAGCTGCCCTGTATCCACACTCTCCACACATGTAGGGTTTTTCACCGGTGTGTTTTGTGAGATGATAGACTAAATGAGGTTTCTGTGCTGCAGAATAGTCACACTGGTCACATTTGTACGGTTTCTCTCCTGTGTGGGTTCTCATATGTTTTGATAAGTCAGACTTTTGAGTTGTCCTATACCCACACTCCCCACACATGTACGGTAGATCACCAGTGTGTTTTGCTAGATGTTGGTTCAAAGCAAATTTCTGTGCTGCAGAATAGTCACACTGGTCACACTTGTAGGGTTTTTCTCTTGTATGAGTTCTCATATGCAGAAATAAGGTGGACTTTTGAGCTGTTCTGTATCCACATTCCTCACACATATAAGGTTTTTCTCCTGTATGGGTTCTCATATGTCGGGATAAGTCAGACTTTTGAGCTGTCCTGTACCCACACTCCCCACACTTGTAGGGTTTTTCTCCTGTGTGGGCTCTCAAATGTCGGATTAAGTTAGGCCTGTCAGATGTGCTGTATCCACACTCCCCACACATGTAGGGTTTCTCATCAGTGTGTTTTGCTAGAGGTTGGGATGATGAATTTTTCTTTAGTGTTTCTCCAATATGGCTATTCATAGTAAAGCAAGACTCGGGACTTGTCCCAAAACTGCTCTCCCCTCTCTCCAAGGGTTTTTCTCCTGTATGGGTTCTCAAATGCTGGGATAAGTGAGACTTTTTAGCTGCCCTGTATCCACACTCCCCACACATGTAGCATTTCTCACCGGTGTGATTTGCTAGATGTTGCGATGAAGCATTTCCTCCAGGTTTTTCTCCTGTATGGCTGTTCACAGTAAAGCAAGACTCGGGAGTTGTCCTAAAACTGCTCTCCTCACTTTCCAAGGGTTTGTCTCCAGTTTTGTCCATCTCTCTTCACTGTTTGGAAAGAAACAGAAATCTAGAATAAAGTAGTGCTAAAGGATTCTTAAACAATTGGAGCCCTGTCTGTAACAATATTTGATTTTTCTTTGTCTGGCCGCAGGCATATACAGATGACACACAAATTCGTGAAGCGTTCCATATTTTTCCCTTACTGTGTACAAATAGGTAAATATATCAAAGAACGTTTAGACCTTATAAGAAGTAGTGTTGGTTGACTCATCTATTGTTTTGTACGTAGGTTAATTTCGTTGTACTGATGTACTAAAAGTATTTGTCTGTATGTCTACATGTAGAAAGTCGCTGTACTTTTGTTGTGTCAATAAAGTTCTGAATGGAATGAAAACACCCCGTGTTTGGTTTCGCCCCCCTCCCCCTTTATTTCTACCATGTTCATACCCAGAAAAATTTGTATTAATTTACTACCTTACTCTGATCACTTTTTCCACAGAAAAGACCTCAGACTATTTATCTCATTATTAGAATACTTTGCTGCCCGTTTCTAAGCCTTACCTGTCTCCTATTATGGTTTTTCTCTTCTTCGAATTCACGTAAACCGTACCTCGTCCGTCCGTCGTAGCGTGAGGTCAGAGCTGATCCCTATGTGGGTCAAAGGTGAATTGTTTGCCTGATTACGAATATAATACATATAAGGCCAGATAGCACGTTACGCTTTCCTTCCAGTGTCAACATTCTGCCAACCACCTAAACAACGTAACAAGCGTCTGACTTTTGTTTCTGATCTAATACGAACGAGAGATTTTGTATCAAGCAAAACTATTTGGTCTGAATCTTGATTTCTGTGTTTAATGATCAACTCACCACTGATAATATTCCATCCAAGGAAAAAGGCAACACAGAAGGAAAAATTTTGTTTTAAGTACATTTGGATTAAATTGTGTTAGCGGAAAATATCTGTAAATATGGACACATGTTCGAAAACAAACACGGCGGTCGGTTGCTAGCCTAAAAGTCGCATTACTAGGGAGGTATCGGGTTACAGAACGTGTTCGAACGTGGCCGCGCGGGAGTCCCGGGCCGGCCCGGGGGCAACGGGTAAAATTTGAAAATAAACAAAAGTAATTGGAGAGTAAATACTCGTCAAAATAAAATGTAATAAGTGATTTTGTTTACCTCAAATGTTATTCTTGCACTGCCTTTGCTCCACTTTGTGTACATTTGCTTCCAAATGAGATCAATGTCGGATTTCAAAAAGGGTTCACGAGAACCAAACAACTGATTTTAAGAGGCCCGAAAATTAAAAATAAGGTTACATTTTTGGATTTTTAGAAATATTACAGTAAATTTAAACTTTCTGTCTTAGGATTTTTTTATTTTTTAACTAAAACTCGACTTACAGTCAAAAGAAGAGCTAAAAACGCAGTGTTTTAACTTTAAATACCGATAATTCATAATCGCGGCCAATATTTAAAAAATCCCTAAGACAGAAATCTGCGGAAATCGTTCCTCTTCCAAACAAGTCCTCAATGAGGTAATTTGAGCGATTTTTGGGAATGGTTAAAATACCATGTTTGCACGCATGCTGTGCCACTTGGATATGGGGACCTGGATTTTATAACAGCGTCAACAAGAATTCTGACCTTCAAGGTCACCCACGATGACGGCAGTAGCTTCGTTACATGTTACATATCCACAATAAAATCACGGCATAGATGTAATGTTTTGAAAACGGTTCATATTTGTGGAAAGGTGGATTTTTCCTGTTCCGTGGTTCCCAAGTAAAAAGGGCTTGAAGTAGCCGTTTGTAGCGGCTTTACTGTAAATGACCGCGGGTAACCTCAGATCGAACGCCCGCTCTATTCGAATGACGTCATATCGAACAAGATTCGCAGGTTCGGGGGATTCGATCTCCATAGTAGCGGAGTGGGACTTTGGGCCCAAATCTGACCATCGTGAAACGGGACATTTTATTAAAATAATAAGTTTCTACTGTTCGAAACTACTTTAAGCACATCGGTCATTTTACACTTCTGATGATCATTACAACCCTAGTCTTAAGAGTTAACATATGTTAAAAAAATAAAATTGTGTTGAGTATATAGGGAGGCACTTCGTCACACAAGCTAGGAACACAACCGTACTAACGTCTACTGTGTACAGTCGTTTACTGATGTTCATCACTAGCTAATCAAGTACAATATCCAAATAATATCACCATGTTTACTGTCATTCCACTACAAAGCTAGATAGCGAAAAACGTTTTTTTTTTCTTTTAGAAAAGATTCAATGCTTGCCCCAAGTATATTACTCTGGCTAAGAATTACATGTATACTTGTAACTGAACCATAGTTCTACAGTGCTTAGAAATACAATGAACAATAGTACATGACTATGGGTCAAAATTGGTCAGAAAAACGGTTTGGAATTTCGCAACTTTTATCCATTTTACAGAATATCGACCCTACAGATGTCGATGTTATACATACCTAAGCTTGGTATCAATAGAGAAACTATAGTTAAGAGATGATTGTGCGCACTAAAATGTCACTTTTGATGAAAATGTCAGTACAAGATGTTACAGTTCCAGAGTCGGTGCCTCCGTGTGAATTCTCGTATGTCGAGTTAGGGCAGACTTGGAGTCTGCAGAATAGCTACACTGGTCACACTTGTATGTATTTTCTCTTGTATGTGCTCTCATATGATAGACTAAGGTAGACTTTTGGGCTGCCCTATACCCACACTCCCCACACATGTAGGGTTTCTCACCAGCGTGCATTGCTAGATGTCGGTCTAAATTAGATTTCCGTGCTGCAGAATAGTGACACTGGTCACATTTGTAGGGTTTTTCTCCTGTATGGTTTCTCATATGTTTGGATAAGTCAGACTTTTGGGCTGCCCTGTACCCACACTCCCCACACATGTAGGGTTTCTCACCAGTGTGTGTTGCTTTATGTTTCTCTAAGGTGCCTTTCTGTGCTGTAGAATAGTGACACTGGTCACACTTGTAGGGTTTTTCTCCTGTATGGGTTCTCATATGTCTGGATAAGTGAGACTTGTTAGCTGTCCTGTACCCACACTCCCCACACATGTAGGGTTTCTCACCAGCGTGCATTGCTAGATGATGGTCTAAATTAGATTTCTGAGCTGCAGAATAGTCACACCTGTCACACTTGTAGGGTTTTTCTCCTGTATGGGTTCTCATATGTCTAGATAAGTCAGACTTTTGAGCTGATCTGTATCCACAAACCCCACACATGTACTGCTTCTCACCAGTGTGTATTGTTCGATGAATGTCCAAACTGGATTTCCTTGCAGCGGAATAGTCACACTGGTCACACTTGTAAGGTTTTTCTCCTGTATGGGTCCTCATATGTTTGGATAAGTCAGACCTTTGGGCTGTCCTGTATCCACACTCCCCACACGTATAGGGTTTTTTACCTGTGTGTTTTACTAGATGATAGTCCAAATTGGATTTCCGTGCTGCAGAATAGTCACACAGGTCACACTTGTAGGGCTTCTCTCCTGTATGGGTTCTCGTGTGTTTCCATAACTGAGACGTTTGAGCTGTCCTGTCTCCACACTGTTTTGCTAGGTGTTGTGCAGATATATATTCCCCATGATTTTCTCCGGTATGGCTGCTCATAGTAAAGGAAGACTCGGGAGTTGTCTTAAAACTGCCCTCGTCACTCTCCAAGTGTTTCTCGCCAGTTTCATTCATCTGTGTTCTCTGGTTGGAAAGAAACAGAAATCCAAAATAAATCAGGGCTAAAGGATTTCTACAAATTTAATGCCCTCGATGAGAACATTAGATTTTTTTGTGTCTGGCCGCATACATATATAGAATGAAACACCCCCCCCCCAAAAAAAAAGAATGATGTTGTAATGTAGCGGTTTCATGATATGACTGTTAGGATTCAAAGAAAATACATGTATCATCTTCAAAATTCATCTGTATCAGTAAAAGTCATGATGAAACATATTTGAACTGCAATTTCCAACACAAGACGAAAATAATTTAGAGGCTAGCTAGAGATGGACGCCATAACCTGAAACAGCAATTGTAAAATCCTTAGCTTGTAAAAATTCTCTGATGTAATTTTTTCTCGTCACCCCAAAGCAGAAAGCTAGCCTGTCATAATGGTAGCCCCAGAGACGGTAAACTGGATCGAAATGGGACAAAAATAGTTCGGGGCCAAGCCGGGGTCGCACGTACATGTTTGGTTGGTTTGGCCCCCCTCCCCCTTCATTTCTACGATGTTCATTATCCGAGAAAAACTCCTATAAATTATAACCTTACTCCGATCCTTTTTCCACAGGCAGCTTTCCACAGAAAGAACCTCCAACTATTTCTTTCGTTATCAGAATACTTTGTTGCTGCCCGTTTCTAAGCCTTACCTGATAACTACGATGATTTTCTCTTCGAGTAAACCTTTCGTTTGTCCTTCCGCTGTAGCCTGAGGTCAGAGGTGAAATCGTTGTGGGTCAAAGGTGGATTTGGTCCCCCTGATAATCCAGATAATGTATTATCTGTTCTGCTCTATTGTCGGTAGCAGAACAGTCCTCACAGAAGACGATGTTCACTTTGATTACCTCCGTGCACCAAATCAGCGGTGGTCGGGCGTAGTTGGAAGTCAAATTTGACTCAAATTTGATTCACATTCGATTCTATTCGTATTATAAATTTGGCAAGGAAGATCCTTCTTACGTGGCAAGACACCATTAGGGAGGTCAGACGCTAACATTTGGATGCGGTGCACTGATTCATACAGAACGTTTGTCAAACTCGCTGACTTTGAAAGCACAGAATTTTCCGCTGGTCTGAACTTAGAGCTTGCCGTTTAAAGCTAGGATTTCCTACCCAATGGAGAATGAAATAAGTTCAGGATGTGAATTGTAACCTTTGTTATTATCTATACAATTATCTCCACTTTTGGGCTGTTAGTCTGACCAATACAGAAAGCAAAAAAGAAAGACTGTATACGTAATCTGCCTCTTTTTTCTTGTAGATTAGTCAAGAAGGTTCCAGAAGATTACATGAGAGAAAAACAAACACACCAAAACTGTAGACCTGAAATTGTCTATCTAAAAAAAAGACCTTGGCAATACGTTATACATGTATATTATCATGTGTATGGGTGAAGTCTCAGATACAAGACCCATGAATGACATGCCATAGCCCATTGTAATATAAGCTCCCCCAATCGTCGTCTGAGATACAGGAAGGTGACTTGCTGCTGTCTTCTCCAAGCAAAGGTGTCCTCAGGTGACCTATGCTTGTCCTTAAATGACCCGAAGCGCCTTCTGTGATCCATGGATTCTAGTCGAACAAAAAGAACACTTGTATTTTCTTTTACCAAACGGCCAACAACAAAACCATCACTGGACAAGGTATGATGCACTATGTCGTCGCAACGAGAGATTAGCGACAAAAGCAAACAAATCCGTACGGTCACTGAAATTGATGCCCTTCGGAAAATAAATAGACAAACTTCTCAACTAAGGACCCAGAGGCGGGACTCCGTACGACCAACTTCTACCGCACAAGATCGGAGGGGATCTCTTTACACTTGCAACAGCAGGAAAGCTTCCTTCACTCTTAAACCACAGGTACTCTTTTGTTTGTTTGTTTGTTTGTTTGTTTGCTCGTTTGCTTGTTTGATTTGTTTGTTTGTTTGTTTGTTTGTTTGTTTGAACCATTCATGGGAAGGTCAATCTGGTCTGCAGATCGATTTTCATCGAGGTCACGAGGGAAGACCTAAGCGTCAGTAGATAGTAGATAGTAGATTCTTTCAGCCAGGTAGGTATCCATCCAGTTTAGGCTGCTCGTTGCTCTACCGGACTGTCATTCCCGGCCTATGCGGGCAATCCAGGGCCGTGTGATTGTACATAATTGTATGACTCTCCATATATTTGTCAAGTCTGTTCTTGAAGGCATTTACCGAGGGTGCAGAGACCACTTCTTCAGGAAGACTGTTCCACCAATTGGCCATTCTGCTTGTAAAGAATAATGCTCTTGTATTCCCCTTGAAGGTCTTCCTTCCTATTCTCAAGCTATGACCTCTTGTCCTTGATTCTGTTTTTTGTTGGAACAGGTTCTGTGTATCAAACATACCATGCATGTATTTATACGTGTTGATTAGGTCTCCCCTAATTCTCCTATAGACCAATGTTGGGAGTTTCAGAGTCAGACAACATATATAAAGAAGTAATTTATATTTGAAGTAATTGTAAGACGATACGAAGTAATTCTCACCAAAAGTTATACGGTGTTTGGATAAAGAAGAAAATACATAATATACAAACCAATGGGCGTTTTAGGGAGTAAGATTACTCACAATTATCGTTGTACTTTTGATTATAGATATTATTATGATTACTTTATTAATTTGATGATGTTGTGTCTTTGATATTGTATAATGCATTGATATGTTTTGCTATTTTGATATTCGTAACTTGTTGTTAGGTCCTTTATATTGTATTGACTTGTCCTGTGTTGTGTTTTATGTACCAGTGGCAGCCGCCACCAGCCTTTGGCTGCCTGGCTCCCACTTGTAATGCGTTGTTTGGCATCACCAATAAATGGAAATGGAAATGGAAATGTACTTGATGACAAACAACTGTAGTCTTTTTAGAAGTGGTTTTCGTATTGTGTTTTCCACTACAGACGGTTTCTGGCAAAAACCGAAAGCCTGTCGAATCCAGTGGAATCTCGCTACACAAAGCGCATGCGCAACGCAGGGACTCTAGACGTGGCTCGCATCTACTGACAGCGATGGAAGTCGAGCGCCTTAGTGCGCATGCTCTGCAGAGACACCAACATGGCTCTGAGGATACTAGTGACGTAAGGCTTGTGTGGTACTCTCTTTACTACTTTTTGTACTCAGTCTGTTATCTTTTTTTCGCT
>NW_017803747.1:234809-245707 GCF_001625305.1 Branchiostoma belcheri | reverse complement strand
ATGACCCGAAGCGCCTTCTGTGATCCATGGATTCTAGTCGAACAAAAAGAACACTTGTATTTTCTTTTACCAAACGGCCAACAACAAAACCATCACTGGACAAGGTATGATGCACTATGTCGTCGCAACAAGAGATTAGCGACAAAAGCAAACAAATCCGTACGGTCACTGAAATTGATGCCCTTCGGAAAATAAATAGACAAACTTCTCAACTAAGGACCCAGAGGCGGGACTCCGTACGACCAACTTCTACCGCCCAAGATCGGAGGGGATCTCTTTACCCTTGCAACAGCAGGAAAGCTTCCTTCACTCTTAAACCACAGGTACTCTTTTGTTTGTTTGTTTGTTTGTTTGTTTGTTTGCTTGTTTGATTTGTTTGTTTGTTTGTTTGTTTGTCTGTTTGTTTGAACCATTCATGGGAAGGTCAATCTGGTCTGCAGATCGATTTTCATTGAGGTCACGAGGGAAGACCTAAGCGTCAGACACCATATATAAAGAAGTAATTTATATTTGAAGTAATTGTAAGACGATACGAAGTAATTCTTACCAAAAGTTATACGGTGTTTGGATAAAGAAGAAAATACATAATATACAAACCAATGGGCGTTTTAGGGAGGAAGATTACTCACAATTATCGTTGTACTTGATGACAAACAACTGTAGTCTTTTTAGAAGTGGTTTTCGTATTGTGTTTTCCACTACAGACGGTTTCTGGCAAAAACCGAAAGCCTGTCGAATCCAGTGGAATCTCGCTACACAAAGCGCATGCGCAACGCAGGGACTCTAGACGTGGCTCGCATCTACTGACAGCGATGGAAGTCGAGCGCCTTAGTGCGCATGCTCTGCAGAGACACCAACATGGCTCTAAGGATACTAGTGATGTAAGCCTTGTGTGGTACTCTCTTTACTACTTTTTGTACTCAGTCTGTTATCTTTTTTTCGCTAACCATGTCGGGTGGTAAATGGATACTTCCCTGCCAATTTTGATGCAGTTTTGCAGCCACAAAAAGACCTGCTTGAAAACAAAGATTATTGTGTACGTAGATGTTACGTTATGGAAAGGAAATTATGATTGAAATATGATGTCTTCAAGACATCCAATCCTATTTCAGGGTGGCTCCGAAGAAATCTGTTTGGAGATTATAGGACAATTGCTTAGACAAAATGTACTGTCACTACATTACTAAAATTACCATCTGAAATGTTGTTTAATTTTTCTTCGATGTAAAATGTATTCTCCCGGTTTATACTAGAACAATGTGTGAAGTGAACCACACTGACATACGAGACTGAAAAAAGGAGCTGTTGTGAAAGAAGCAAAGAATCAATAGAACTTTTAAACATGCGTTTTCGACCATGCTTTTAAATATAGGTAAGGCCACAGCAAGTTAATTTTATGGATGACATACTCCGAAGACTTCAAATCTAATGCGATAGGGCGAAGAAAAACAAGGTAGGCAAAAAAAAACATGATTTCTATATTTTTTTAATTATGAGATCATAAACCTGCAAACAAAGTACAAGTAAAAGAAAAACAATAAATCAGAGCCTTGTCTTGACTCCTCTCTTCATCTGTTATCGAAGTTCCGGCATGGCAACAGACATATCTTTTCGGCATGTTGACCACTGTCAAAGGGCAAAAAATGTGTTTTCTTTTTTTTCAAAATCAGGCGAAAATCAATGCGCGCGCTGATGTCATCCAGAAAAACAACCTGCTGTGGCCTAAGTAATACTTAGCAGTTAAGAGTCCTTATAAAAGCTCTCGAAACTCTCATAATGGCTTTCCGAGACCTTTTCAAGAATCATTTCACCTGCCCTGAGTACACATTTACCTCTGTTGAAGTGGTCATGTTTCCTTGAGAAAATCAAACTCAAATCCCGGTAGGTAAAGTACTGGCTGCTGTTTCTTCCTACATCTGAATCATTTCAGACCATATAGTATATAGTATCCGATATATTTTGTAACAAAGGCTGTGTAAATGCATGTAATCGTTATCGTAATGATAGAATATGGGGGACTGGGTCTTTCAGAACATACTGTTTCAGCTGCTCAATAACAAAGTATTGTTTTTGTAGAACCCCTCTTACTGTCCGTTTTTTTTTTGAATGACCAGACAAGCCAATATCACATTTCTTGGTTTCTTAAATTCTAATGTTTTTCTACCTTGAAATGTGAGCTTGTTGTTTTGCCTCTTTTTTCCGTTATGTCTGAATGTTAATGGATAGTTCAAGCGTGACTGCCATTCTTAAAACGCGGGTGCTTACACTACACTTATGGCTACTTTGTAAACATCAATATATTTACCCATCTGTTCTGAAGAGCTATTTTCCTTGATCTCCAAGCAGAGGTTTAGGCTCGGGCGTATTTTTGACGCGTTTTCGGCGTTTAGTTGTGCTTTCCTTTATGTACAGGTATCTTTTTTCCAAGCCGACCAAACTGGCTGTCAAATGGATATCGATACTACCTGGCTAACGTAATACTATCACCAAAAAGATCTGCTTGAAGATTATATTTTCTAGCCTTTCGCACTAGAAGCAGATTTCGAACAAAGGACGTGTGTGGGGGGGCGCTATATGATTTGCTTCAGTTCATTGCCGTCTTCTAAGATCTCAACAAGAAGTTCCATTTGTCTATAAAACGCTAAAATTGATTTTGTTTCAAATTAGAAGACTAAAGTATACGTTGACCTTTAATCGACCTTGGTTGATATTGTTTCTATGGTAACAGACGACGCTGACTTCCAAGGATCCCCCAATGACGGTAAGTGTTACAGTTTGTTGTTCCTCTGTGTGTGTGTGTGGGTTGGGGGGGGGGGGTACGTTTCAATTGCGCTAGATCTATCTTAATATAGCCTCTTCCAGGCTTCGAGAGGCGGCTGGAAAGAGTAGAAATTGGCCAAATAGAGAGGTAACATGCCAGGGGAATTTGTCCGTTGGAGAGTACAGTTTAAATTTTGAAACGTTGAACATATTTTGATACGTAACGTTATATATATATATATTGAACGATATGCGGATGCACTTGACCAGATAACTATTATTGACTATAAAGCCTTGCATTAAAATAACAACAAAAATCCAAAGCCCGTAGTCAGTGGTGTTTTTTTAACACACAGAAATAGTTCCGTCTACATGTATGAGAGAACGCTCTGTAATTTCTGTTCTATTTTCTTCCAGATGCTTGAAAAGTTCGCCATGGCGGCTCGCGTAGTGCGCAGACTCTGTCAGGTATCCTTGTGTATGAAGAAGTACGCGGAGGACCATCTGGGCAAGGTGAAGATCACAACATATGTGGAAAAGTAGAAATAGTAGGAAAACAAATGTTGTGTTTCCTAGCTGTTTCCCGACCGACCCTAGAAAAACCTGTCGACCTTAGACTTTTTGGGGGGTGGACACCTGCAAGGGACATAATTTTTCTAGCTAAACAACCTTTTCTAGCTCCATGATCTGACACCTGAGTGATAAAACGTTGTACAGTTGGTTTTCTAACATTGACATTGAAAATAAAATTGCCCTCATGCAAGTTTTACTTTGTTAAACTGTATTTTATAAGCTGGACCCCTATCTAAAAGAAAAAAAAGTCCTACCTACCGACCCGAATTTTTTCAGGACTGAAACAGGAAACACAACAATTTTTTTTCCTAGGCCTCATGAACCTGTTTAGAGTTGCACTGGTGCATGTAACATAATATAGTATTACCTGCACTGAAAATTTTACTGGTACCTCTCACAATTTAGGAACGTAAGGATCATACTTATCATACTAAAACTGTTGAGAAACCATTGCCGTTATTTCCTCTATACGTGCTGACAGTCAATGCAGGCTAATACAAAGCCACAAACACAACACCTACATGTATTATTTACCTTGTATATAATATAACCCAGTACATGGACCAGTGCAAGTAGATATCAGAAATCCATGCTTCATTTTACCAGCACGTCGGCAGAACATACTGTGCCTGTGTAAAACCCGTAATGTATTATACATGGCACTTTGCTAGAACGTTTCATATAAGGTCGTATTCCGTACTATGTATATAAGGCATACATTCCAAATGCTATGTCTGGAAAGATATTGTCTGCAACAGCCAAAATTCTAATGAAACGGTGACCAAACATCCAACGAAAATCATGAAAATCCGGCTTTCTTGCAGGCGCAGTACGTTCTGCCAACCTGCCAGTTTTACCAGCACTAACATGAATATGCAAGTGGTACTATGATGTCACAACGAAAAACATCTTTTACTACACAGGCGTTTGAGTTCGTGTCGAAGCAGCGTTACCGGATGCCTACAAAGGAAGGGGAGGCAGGCGGGGAACAGGAGTTGTCTTTCGACCCTGGATTTTTCAAGATGGACTCGGAGGTATAAAATAGATAACATATATAAGATAAAGTAAGTAGAATCTCAGCAAAAACTAATTTTGTTTTATTTCTAAAGAAAAGTACTCGAACAATGATTTTATTATTTTCTGGCACTTAGATGCCGTATTTCGAGCCCTGTAAAGTATACGTTATTGTATGTCCTACAGTACATGTTTCCGGAATCAGCCAAACGTGTGGCAGAGAAGCGGCCTGCGGACAGAACACCGGCGGACCTCAGGATGATAGGCGCCGCACTGCGCAGTCTCAGCAGCTTCAGGAAATATCCGCGGAACATCCAGGACATGCTCTGTAGGGTCGTGAGATACCAGAGGTACGCTCAGGCTCAGCTCATGAGAGTTCAGACAGTTCAATTCATAGAAATAAATACACTGAAACAAGTCCCCATTAAAGTACTTTCTCACATTTCAATCCCACAAATTCTTCTGCATCAGAGAGCCACAACTGTAACTTGAGACTAGCACCCACACTTAAAGCTTTTAAAGACAGGTTGAAAACTGAACCGATCTGACACCTGATTACCTAATGACGATTTACTGACAACGATGATTTGTTACGTTTCATTACGTTGATTGATTTGTTTATATGATTCATTACTTCTACGTTCAGTTATTATCATATGTTTTATTATTTCCTAAGTTTGAATTTTGACCTCTCAGTTATCATATGTTTTATTATTTCCTAAGTTGGAATTTTGACCTCTGACCTCCATAATGACCATAATGACCATCGATATATCGATTATTATTGTATTTTTATATAATTTATGTTAATTTATTTATGTTATATTACTTTTTGTATTTTATATGTTATTTGTCATTGTAATTGGGCTCCCTTGGAAATCAGCCCCTTGGGGCTGAATAAATAAATAAAAAAAAAGTCTGCTTCCCAAATATAGAAAGAAAATAAGGGGCTGACCAGCTCAAACTCTTACAACAGCTGACAACAGTAAACAAACCCTACTTTTGACCTAATTTTCTCATGTATCCATCTGCCCTGGGCAGGTCAGACCTCATCACTCAGGTCTGTCATCATGATTATGCCCAACAAACTGATGAAATGAACAAAATATGACCAAAGTAGGAAAGTTTAGACGCTACCTGTTCCTTCTAGCCCCAAAGTCTCCAAACTTGACCAAAATTTTCAAGAGAAGAAATACGCGCGAAATGCCATTTCAGAAGGTCTTCGAAATTTTCCGGGGGAGTATTCTCTCGGATTCCCTGGGAAACTCGCGCCTTCTGCCCCTCAGACAGTGGGAATAACCACGGAGCAAAATCCTTGCTACGGTCGTGAGCTTTAAGGTTGGAAGGATGACACGTATGTCATACTCTAAGGAGGATGAACCCAACACTATTGTCATTGACACCACCAGGCTGTCAGAAAGCATCACTTTGTGCTTCTCTTCGACTTTAACACTCGAATCTTTGTTTTTTCGTAGTTTGGGAGTGAACCGCGTGGTGATTAAGAAGGGCCATCCCGGCACGGCGTTCTACATGGTGTTCTCGGGGCGGGTGGGCGTCGTCACCACAGACGATCCTGATGAACTGATGCAGCGGGCCAGCATGGTGGTGCTCAGGAAGGGAGACATTTTTGGGGTACGCGTTTGTGTTTGTTTGTGTGTTTGTGTTTCCGCACATTTGTAGTCAGCATAACTTCATAACGCCTTTATGAATTAGATTTAGTATGCTGGTAAGTCTTAGGAAGACGAAGGTCAAGGTCAAATATTGTCATTTGAATTTAGAACACCATAAATTAAATTAAACTAGACTAATTACGACCTTATTTCCATTATGTAACATTTTTGCTCCAAAAATTGAAATATTTTGTTTAAAGAAATATTTGTGTAATCGTAATTTACTCTCAATTTTCAACATATTTGTGCAATAATCTCACATTTATGGTTGGCGCTAAAACAGCCCACACGAGGCCTGTTATTATTGTTATAATTATGATGCAATTAGCAAAATTAGAATTAGTGCTCACCCCCTTGAAATAGAGAAAGGGCGGCATAAGAACTACGTGTAACTGTGCGAAAGAAAGTACTTGCAAATTTTGCATATCAACGAAAGTGGACGACGAAACACATTTTATCTCAAACTGCTCCTTCTAGTTCTACGATCACGAAAGAAAGGGTCTGTTTAAAGAGGCCAACACATTCCATCCTAAGGTCCCCACATTTACAAACAAACAAAAAGAAAACTACTCTCCTCTGAACATCGCAAAACGCAAACATCGTAAAAAAAATGGGATCATTTGCCTTCCACTGTCTCAGAAAAAGAAGCCAACCCAACAAGTTAGACCAAACTTGTAGGATTTAACCAAACTTGTAGGATTTGCCATCAACATCCAAAACCTTCCCGATAATCTCCTAGTACAATTACTGCTTAGAGGTTCCTCTTCTCTGTCGGTTTCTAACAACGCTAAACTCTTACAATGTGTTCAATTGTTTATAAAAGAAACGGAAAGAGTAACCATCAATTTCTTATCCTACCAGTTTGTTGATTGACTTGGAATGCCTACTTACTCACTTATCATTTACCTGCATATACTGTTATATATTTGATACATATTATATGATTTAGTTATAATACGGCTTACTTTAGTCTACCTTATTACTCTTATGCTTTGCATGTCTGTATTTGTAACTACATGTATATATTTTTGTAACGATGACGACACAAACATAAGCATTGTAGCTTGAGTATGTCGTCATCCTGTCTTGTTACTAAATGTTATAATAAAAAAAATAATAAAAAATAAAAACAAGTTAGAATTTAATGTTTAGTAGTTAGACATACTATATTATTATCCATTGTCCATCCTTTACTTTCATGTTACACGTACTTGCAATTAGCCTACCGGCAGGAACTTGCAGTAAACGTTCCGATTAATGGAAAAGTGTATTGCAAATTCGTGCCCGGAGGCTAATTGCAAATTACAAAACATAAAAGAACAATGAAATAGAATATAAAATAACTAAAGTCTACATGATAAAGGTAGCTGTCTAGAACTATAGCTATTTCTAAAACTATGTCTGAAGGGTTTGACTTCTCTTCTGTAAACCATGGAAGACGTAATGTCCCACCTTTTCCAAAATTTGTAGGTTTTGGGAAGTTAAAAGAAGAATATTTTTTTCTTGGTCTGTAAGTATAGAGAAATTGGGATAAATTGTAGAAGTTTAAATAGTCAACTCATTTCGAGCGTTGTTATGGAATGAACAGTTTGATTAATTATTAATTATTAACTAATTATTTTGTACAGGAGCTGTCTCTGATTACGGGCCAGGCGCGGGAGACGACCATACAGACCCAGGAGCAGGCCGAGCTGATTGTAGTAGATATCTACAACCTCCAGGACACTGAGCTGCACGCGCTTCTCAAGCAGGACTTTAAGTACAAGTTCGACTTCTTCAGGTGAGGAGTACACAGCTGCAGGTGGTATTATAGATAATGAATGACATTGCATTATATTGTGTTGGTATTAGACGTTGAAGGCGTAAAAATAAACAAGTGTATGGTGTAGAAGTTGTACTTTTCATGGTACTACGAGACCGAGCAATGTCTATCAGATATGTATAGCCGGTATAACCGCCCTTCTGCGTAACACACCAGCTTCGCAGGCACGCGGCGCGGCGGCAGCTGGCTACATTACACCGAACAACATGTTACACCTAACCCTTGAACATCTAACTCATCTAACTAATAGTAGTAGTTTAAAGCTATCTAATGACAATGCCCCTACTGTACTTGGTGACAGCAAGCTCCACTCTGCGATAGTTCTAGGAATTAGTTTTTGAACACCTAAATCATTGCTTGATAACTCTGGTGCGTGAAGGCATGGCTATTTCTTGTTCTTTTCTGAGCTGGTATTACTTTAGGAACTTAGAAGTCGGTACATCTACCAGTTTATTAGCTACTAGTATTTGTATATCATGCATAGTCTCGACATTTTTCGTCTGTCATCCAGTGACACCCACTGTAGGTTTCTTTTCATTTCCGTGACTCCAGCATCCCTTTCGTAGTTGTTCATGCTACTGGTATGTGCACGAGAGAGAGAGAGAGACAGACAGACAGACAGACAGACAGACAGAGACAGAGAGAGACAGAGATGGTGATGATGATGTTTGGGTTATATCATCTGAGGAAGAGATGGTAGAAAAAGTAAGAGGGGAAACAGAGATCGTATGTTTGGCATGAGTACCCAGATACACTCACGCCTTTAGTTCTTTAGTTTTTCTGTCGTGTACACAGACAACTGGAGCTGTTCTCACTGTGGGATAACGAGGCTGTCCAACGTCTGTCCTCCCTAGCCAGGACTCAGGACTGTGTGCACGGCAAAGTTGTGGTCAGAGACATGGCGGAGGAACCTACAGTTGTCTTCGTCGCAAAGGTATGGGTAACGATAACCTCGTTTAAAATCGTCGACTTTTTTTTTTTTTGTCAAACGCTTCATACAGAGCCAAAAGTAACCGTACCGTCGACAAGGATCTGTAGCAACCTTTTCCACAGTAAGACAAAGTAATTTTGCAAACAGAATTATACCTGTCCCACATACGCTCTAAATTTGCTGTCGTTAACTTTTGTACGATGAATATGGACAGGCCCTATGCCGACATTTGCAATTACAGATTTTTTTTCTAATCCAACATTTATCACAATATACATGGTGATGGCAGACTTAAGTTTTCCCAACTTATTTTTATGCCGCCACCACGCACAGACAACAGACATACTCATTTGCACTTGAGTTAAGTGGGGAAATTCGTATAGAGTGCATTTCCTAAGGGCACAAGATCAGTGGCATGGCAGGGTTCGAACCCGGGACCTCTTGGTTCCGAGGCGAACACTCTACCATTATGCAACACGACTCCACAAATACAGATTAAAAAATTCTCTTTGTTATCATTGTAAAAGCGTAGCACAATGGCCACTACTGTAAGCGCTGTAAGTACTGATGACCCCCCCACCCCACCCCAACAGGGCATGTGTGCCGTGGTGAAACTACTGGACCTGTCCACCGCTTCCAAACAACTGGAGCAGAGTGTCGCTTCACAGCCGTCTGTAAGTCCATCTCGTCCCCAGGCGAGCTCGGCCACGACAAGGAGCTTCAAGCCGCTGGAGAAGACACCATCGCCCGCAGCCTGCCCTCCTCTAAGGCCACAGACAGTACCGCCAAACGAACGGAGAACTTCCGAGGGGTCTAGAAGGAAGGGAGTGTCGGGATGTGTTAGAAGCAAGAGCGCAACAGTCGCTAGGCAGTCCCGTGGTGGCCATAACAACTCGGCAAAAGTTAGACCGCTGTTGTCTTTCAGTGACATCCCTTTGGCAAGTGGTCTGGAAGAAGAGCAGAGGTAAGACTGTAGAGAATATTATGTCATACAGTTACGAGTTATTCTGTCAGTGGTAAAACGACAAGTAAACCAAAGTCTGCTGATATGTTCCTGTCACACATTCACAAATTTGGCCTCCCGAACGCTAACTGAACGCCGAACAAGGAGTGGGTCGGCCTAAAGTCGGCTGGCGTTCGGCGAATTCGGCCACGGTTCAGCTGCGCCAGCCGGACGTTTGAAAACGTTTAAGGCTAATGTACCTTAAGTGGATCGTTCGGGAAGTTCGATCATAGTTGTCTGGTTTTCGACCGTAAGTCAGCAAAACAAAAGTCAACCATAAGGAAGTAAGTCAATGGTGTTCAGGACGTGTTCAGGGGTCAAATTTGACTCCAATTTAACTCAAATTAATTTCAATTCGTATAGAAAAGCGTGGCCTAAATGAGATCAAAGCTGGTGTTCGGGAACTGATTCGGGAATATGCCGTGAATGTATAACAGGAGCTTTGATGTTTCACAGTGACGATGATATAGACGAGCGTTCCCGCGCAGTTGCACAGAGGAAGTACAGACGGCGGATCAGCCACTGCGCACAGCGGGTCGGCACCTTCATGACTCTGGGCAAACTGGGACCTGGCAGAACTTTTGTAAGTAGTGGACAGCTACGATTCCGTTCAGACAAAGAACACCTTCTGTTCTTTCCGGTGTCATAGCGCTTACAGTGATTTCGCCCTACCCGCTTGTGATTTGATTAGATCTCCGGAGGGGGGGGGGCGAAATCGTTAGCGATCTCACCCCTTGGAAGGACGAAATCTCGGGGGGGGGGGTGCGATCACTGTGACACCGACGGTACATGAATGGTTTGTTACTAATCATAATTGTTGACACCCCTGTATGGCTGTAACCCGAGTATATGTCAAATAACTGTGTCAGTTGGATAGAATCTGTATCTGTATCAGTATAGCCGGTATAACCGTCCTTCGGCGTAACACACCAGCTTAGATATATGGCTATATGATAATAAACCAATGCCCCGCCTTATATAATCCCTACACTCACTCGATGGTTTATTCGGTGGTGGTTATCGCACATGACCAGGGATTATCTCACCATATACACCTCGGGGCTCGGCATTAACCCTTTATTATCCCTGCCGACAGGGTCTGGCCCATGTTTTGGACGCCCCCAT
>NW_017803747.1:223419-234722 GCF_001625305.1 Branchiostoma belcheri | reverse complement strand
TGTCTGAGGGACAACCCGACCTGCAGGGACTGGAGAAAGAGAACGTGGAGGTACGTAAGGGCTAGCCTCTACCAGGCTTGGGGAGGCGGCTGGCCTGGAAAGAGTAGAAATCGGCCAAACAGAGAGATAAGCATGCCAAGGGAGTTTGTCCGTTGAGAGGACATTGGAGTGTGGCGAAATGTTCTCTCAACTGAAAAACTCCCTTGGCATGCTTATCTCTCTATTTGGCCGATTTCTACTCTTTCCAGCCGCCTCCCCAAGCCTGGTAGAGGCTACGTGAGGGCTTGACATAAGAAATATCACATGTGGGGTCATGTGGCGTAGCGGCAGAGTGCTCAACTCGGAATTAAGAGGTCCCGGGTTCGAGTCCTGACATGCCACGGATCTTGTGCCCTTGGAAAAGGCACTTTACACGGCTTTCCTCACTTCGCTCAGGTGTAAATGAGTATTGTATTGTCCTCTGTGTTGGTGGTGGCATTAATATGAGTTGAAAAAAGATGTTGAAATATTTAAAAAAAAAATGATCACACCCATCTTTGCTCGTTCTATTCATAACTGTATCTGGGACAGATTTACTCAAGAAAATTTGCTTCTAAAAGTGCATAAAATAACGTTTGAGAGGATTGAAAATCAGAAATATCCATATGTCAGATCGAAAATTGATGGCCTTGTCAGCGGTCGTCCAAAAAAGGGGCTACGGTAGGAAGGTTTTTGCTTTTTAATCTCCAAGCAGATCCTAGCTGGCAAAAGACAGTAACTGTATCAAATCGGCATATGGACTCTCTCTGGCGAATGGATACTGCCTGGCCAATTTAATACTGTCTTTTGTCCCCCTAGGATCTGCTTGGAGCTTATTTGCTAGGGTCGGTTGGGTAAGGGGAAGCAGAAACACAGTAACTTTTTCCAACGGATATGGTAAGGCCACAGCAAATAATTTTTATGGATGACATCAGCGCGCATTAATTTTCGCCTGATTTTGGAGAAAAAAAACTTTTGTTGCCTTCTGACAGTGGTCAACATGCCGAAAATGGAGAGTAGATCTAGACAAGGCTCTGATTTAATGTTTTGTTTCTTACTTTGATATGTGATACTGACTGTGTATATATGATGTTCCTACTGAATCAAAACCATTTGTACTATAATTGAGTCAAAATATCAAATTGTAGGAACCTTGTTTTTTTCGGCCCGCCTTGTTTTTTTCGCCCGCTCGCATTAGATTTTGAGTCTGCGGAGGATGTCATCCATAAAATTTACTTGCTGTGGCCTAAAGGTAACATGACTGAGTCGATGTGTAGGTACCCCTGGACAGGCAGTTGTGTGAACGGTTCTTCCAAGAGAGTCAGTGGGCGAGCTACCGAAGACGTGTGGTGGAGCAGACTATGGTGGACATCCACCGGCCTAAAGACGGACTGGGCCTGCGCAACTATGACGTCATCGACACCTACCCGACATCAGAGGACACACTTGTCATAGGTACTGGGAATGATCTAATTTAAGTTGAGGCTCAGTGCAACAAAGAAAGTTTATAACGAGAATTAAACTGTTCTCCAACTCAAGAAAATTGACCCACCAGGAATTTTTAACCGAATGGTTCAGTCTTCATTAGCTTTTTGACCCGAGTGCTGTAGACACGTGACTTTTCCCCACGTGTGACGTCAGCACCGGGTCAAAGTTCGTCGGAAGTCGGTACCACCCCCCGAGTTGAGTTGGAGAACAGTTTAATTCTCATTACGCATTTTACCAACTCAGATGAACTTTCATGCTAACAAACGAAACTGTGGGCATATATAATTATAACCTTCATTAGACTGACTCGGATACGTGATATTTAATGTACTTTTGACCCATTAGTAGTGAACTTATCGGAACTACAAGATGAAGCACTTTTAGAATAATGTTCTCCATTTTTTTTTCAAGATTTCAGATGCATTTATTGCACATTGCAGAGGGACCACTGAATGGCGTCCAATTTACAATTGAAATTTAAAGAAATTCGCTACATTCTGCATTCTTTATTGCACTAATTCAAATGTACATCAGCAGGGGGAGAATAACTACTACCCCCTGAATTGAGTACCATTTGTCACATAAAGAGACATATTTGAGACAATACATGGACATCTAAATAAGGTATATACAAAGACATATACAAAGTAATTAAAATATACACAATGTCCATACTGATTGCATCCAGTCAAGTCAGGTTCAGTACATACAAACAGCATTTCACATAATAGGACTCATAAGCTATTTAAAATACATGTATTGCAATCTATAACAATAACTTGCAATAGTGAAAAAGGACGCAAAACCTCGCAGGAGTATACACTGTAGTAAATGTTCAACTGTTAGAATAAAGTTTTCATAAAACATGTACATTGAAATTTATATATATTTCTTTCATGTTGCAGCAGATATCGCTGGGAGGAACGTGCCCTTCCGAAAGAAATTAACAGGGGGCGCTGTTCGACCACGGTCCCGTCAGGACACTCCGTCGTCTCGGGCGGCCCGCAGCCGGCTGGGGAGTGAGTACATCGCCAGCCCGGTGTACGCCCGGGACAACACGGGGGACCTCAGGCTGATAGACGTGATTCAGGATAGGAGCCACACACCAAGCCGGAACCTCTATGGGCTGAAATGTCGCCATTTTCTACAAGAGGGGAGTTAATTTAGCTTATAAGAGGGCCTGCAAGCCCTTTTTCGTAAGGCGTAATCAGGCCGTTTTAGACTTCGTAATTCGTAGGCAGTCTCCGCAAAAATCAACGTAACATTAGCCGCAAATCGTAAAGTCGTAATCAGCTCTGAGACTTTAACGTAATTCGTAATAGGCGGCGAAAATTTTGCGTAATTCGTAATCACTACCCCCCCCCCCTTGCAGGCCCTCTTATAACTTTGAAGCGCCATTCCTGCAAATCAAATATGCACTACCGGTTCCCATTTACAGGTCAACGTCAGTCCATATTTGAGGGATAAGGGTGCGGTGTTATGTGTATGCGGGACGGAAACGATTTTAGATATACAACAAATATGTATTTAATACCATCGGGGATCTTGGAATAAAAATTAATAATCCTGTACTTGAAAGTTTACATTTGCTTTCATGTATCTCAAAAATAGGTGTATCGAAATGCTATTAATCATTTTTCATTCAAATATATTTACATTATTTACCAGGCATATTCAGTTACGTATCCATTCATTCATTTGGTACGACCGAGTCAGAATATTGGACATTGAACAGGACATTTTTAATTTTGAGAGGTATTAAAGCTGCATTATGAGGCCATATATATCAGGGCACTCCAGCCTTCACTAAACAGAGACGGTGGACGATATAAACTGCCTGGCACGTTTCCTGGCGTGGATTCACGTTCGGAAGTGATTGGTCATTACTTATCCTGATGAAGGTGACAATTGTTGAAAATTTCATCCTTGTGTGCCCTTGGAATAAAGTTCAGTATCATACTATGCTTTACTACCAAATTCAATACATTCCATCATAACATGAATAACCTAAAAAAAAACAATATATTTCATCCATAAATACCATGGTATGGAGTGAAATATAATAGGACGTGTACCGTGATGTTCTATGTTCTATTTTGAATTCTAAGAGAACTATAACAACGCCAACATTCGACTTCGCTCAAAGATCAACATTGCAACAAAACGGCACAGGCTACATACGTGCAAGAGATTAGGTTACCTTGAAGTATTCAACCGGTAACCGTTTTTTGGATACATCTGTGAAGATAGAGTTCTTAGCAAAAGAAAGAAACCTTCTGACACGATGGATCTTATTGAGTCCGTCGACAAAACTCGGGAGTCTACGGACGGGAGTCGGGAGTCTGTCGGCCCTAGGAGAGAACCCGCCGACGACAAGCGAGAGAAGGGCAACGAGAGGCCAGAGTCCATCGCCGGCAGTCGGGAATCTGTCGGCAGGAGACGTGAATCTGTCGGCGGGAGGCGTGAATCTGTCGGCGGGAGGCGTGAATCTGTCGGCGGAAGACGTGAATCTGTCGGCGGAAGACGTGAATCTGTCGGCGGGAGGCGGGAATCCGTCGGCGGAAGGCGTGAGTCCATCGGCGGAAGACGGCAGCCCGTCAGCAGACAGCGGCGTGAATCCATACTGTTCACGCAGGAGGAGGTCGCCCGTCTGAGAGCGCGTGCGTGGCACGGTCACCGACGGAAAACACAAGCGTTGATTCGGCTGGTAAGTCTGATGTGTGAATAGTTGTACTCAGAACCGTGCTTTATCCAGAACCTTGCCTGGAACAAATCTACGTTCTCGGATACGTGAATACCATCTAGCCTCCTTCACAGACTTCTGAGGGGGCGAAGGCGTTAATTTTTTTTTCGGGGAGCGACGCGAGTTATGCCGCGGAGGGACGGTTTCGCCGCCTAAGGTCTGCGAAGGAGGCTACTGTAGATACTATCCAGAACCGTCCCTGATTCTTCTTATAACCCATAATCAGGCATAGATCTAGATAGGCATGATTCTGGATACGATATAGCCTCAATGAGTTGCGTAATTAATGCATGTGTCGAAGAGTAGGAGAATATTATGATAACACATTCTCATAATTTCTGTTGATTTTTTTTTCTTTTTTGTCTTCAGAATTCACTGAAACAGTTACATGTTCCCCTACCGACACTAGAGGCATTTCAAAGGAACTTAACCAACGTATTTTTTAGCTCCTACCGCCATTTTACATTGTAACTTATTCTTTATCACTTACCATATCCTACATATGTTCGGTTACAGAGATCTCCGTCTCCAGTGAAAGAAACGCAGACCGTAAGTAACGACTTTTTTGGTGATTTCAAAACTCTTCAGATTAATATTAGAACAACTGTAAAAGGAAACAAAAAAACAGGCAAAAGAATTACAAATATTGAACCAACTATCAAGATAAAATTGTGGCTCAGAAACTCTACTAAGAAAAGAAACTGTTTGGCCTATGATGACGCTAACATAGTGTTTTATCCACAGATGTAAGAATATGAAGAATACATCGTGATTGTTGCTGATTTTATGTTGCAGATGCTTGAAAAGTTCGCCATGGCGGCTCGCGTAGTGCGCAGACTCTGTCAGGTGGCCATGTGTATGAAGAAGTACGCAGAGGACCATCTGGGCAAAGTAAGACAACCATTTCTAATTATGGTAAAGGTTCAAAAATACTTAAAAGACGTACATAGTAATGTGTTATATATTACAAATTCCTACTGTGTTCTGAATAGCCATGAACGCTGAAATTTTAATTTGTCTGATCGAAAATAAGCACAACAACAAAAATACCCTATCAACCGGGACGGGGGACGACATAGACACATTTGGACGAGCTACATGTAAGCATGGTCACGTGTCCATGGTCCATTTTTTTCTAGCATGTCGGCGGAACATATGCGCGAAACCAGGAACGCACAATGTGTACAGCACTTGACAAACGTTTCTAAGGTTGTCTTAAGAGTACTAGTATATGAGGATGTTCTCCCGTCTATAGTTTTCAAATGTTGTGTGGAAAAAGATATCGTACGCAGCGGACAAAATTCTGATGCAACGTTGACCAAACATCTGACAGAAACCGCGACGATGTGCTCCCGGTCCTGTCATGATTATCAAGAAAGTTTGTTAATCATGGCTTTCTTGATAATCATGACAGGACCGGGTGGACGATTCGCTCCGCCAGCAGTGTTTGCGCATTTCGTTCTGTCGACGTGCTATTTTTTTTATTTTAGTTTATTTTTATTTTTTTTTTAGGAAGGGCCACCTGGGCCACCTTTGCGGTTAAGAAAGGATGCTACAAAGTGTGAATTCAAATCATTCATCCTTATTTCCAGGTATTCGAGGGGCTGTCTAGACCACAACGCTCACCCCTCAAGGAACAAGGCAACGTTCTCTCATTTGATGCCGGCTTCTTCAAGACAGATTTTGAGGTAGGAGCTTGAACAGTACGTACTATTCTGTAAATCTGGGCTTATATCAGCATGCAAACCTGTATCTGGTAATTGTATCTGGTAGAATAACTGTATATGTTGTAATTGTTGTTACTGTGATTTGTGAATGTATTGCGTTGTTTAAAAAAAACAGGATTGTCTGAAAAACAGGTCAAATGACCTGAGTGCAATTTCCTGCATAAATAAATTAGTGAAAGTGAAGTGAAACCGTAACAAGGTTGGTCTTTAAAAAATCAGCACGGCGACGTTAGGTATTTAGTTCGGGGAGGTGGTGAAACAATGAAGATACTGACACAATTAATGATCCATTCCCATGATTTCTCATTTTCTGAAATTGACCCCCAAAATGCACTATTACGTCCTGATCTATTTGATTAGGCCGTACTGATTTAATTTTATGGATGACATCCGCGCGCGCATTGATTTTCGCCTGTTCTAAAAAAAGAGAGAAGAAGAAAGAATCACCTCGTCCGCGGCTCTGGCCTGGGTGACATCCTCCCTCCGTAATCCATGGTAGCTAGCGACAATAGTGAGCCGGCGGTAACTATGGAGGACGGCATCCAGGCTGCCGACGCTCCACGGGACTCAGAACTCAGTGAACGACAGTGCCGACTCATAAATGTCGCAAAGCCCAGCATGTGCCGGCTTGTCGTAAAAGTCGCTTTGTACTACTGTACCACAAATTCACAATACCAGCTTTGTATTCCTGTGGGTTAGCAGCATTTTTGGTGGCTGGAATATTTTTACTCGCCCGCGCGCACTAGTTTGGGGTCTTCAGAGGATGTTATCCATAAAATTAAGTCAATGTAGCCTTATGAATGCATGAGTGAATGAATGAATGAATGACGACATGAATGAAGGACTTAAACGAATATTTCCCTTCAGCACCTTTTCCCAGACTCGGCAAAGCGGGTAGCGGAGAAGCTTCCGTCAGAGAGGAACCCGGCCGACCTCAGGCTCATAGGGGCCGTACTGCGCAGTCTCAGTAACTTCAGGAAGTACCCTAGAAACATCCAGGACATGCTCTGTAGGGTCGTGCGGTACCAGAGGTACGAATCTCATCTTTATCAAAAATTTGCAGAAGGATATAATGAAGATTTTCTTCCCTTCTAACCCCCGTCGACTGTGTATTTACACATGCAAAGCTGCATTCTACAACTTATGGGTGATACAAAAAGTGAAATTTATCGTCAATTCTTGACATAGATTAAAAAAAATTATTGAAACACACAAACAAAACAAAGTTAAATCAACCCAACTCCATTCCAGATAAGTGCCATTCAGAATGTGAAGGTGCAAAAATATGACACCTTACGAGTTTAAAAGCTTGATACACAGCTGTCAACGATGTTTGTTTACATTCTGGTAGATTGTGGTGGCACTAAAAACTGAGTATGTCTTGTGTGGGCTGTTTTAGCACCGACCATAATTATATAAAATAAAAATAAGTGTCAGAAATGTGAGATGATTGTACAAATATGTTGATCAAAGAAAAGTTTAGGTAAATCACACGAATATTTCTTGAAATAAAATATTGAAGTATTTTTGAACGTTTTTAGATTTGAATGATCCTTATTATATCTTTCTTCTTTTTTAAAGTTTTTTTGCAGATCATGAATGTAAATAAAAATGTTTTTATTGCATTTTCAAGAAAGTATTACAGTCGTATGAATACAAATAAAGTGTACATGGTGTACAAAACAAAAAACTAAATAGTAATCCAAAACAGTTTACAAATGGTTTCCTAATTAACGAGATAATTGTGTAGTGTTCCCCATTTTCCCATATGTTTCTTTACTTTTTGACAATGCTGTTCAAAATAAACTCAATCTTACAATACGTACTAACGAATTTAACAAAACCTTTTAAGGCAACTACTTTGGAATCTCTATTTCGGAAAATATACATTTTTGCTAGTAGAATAACTGTATTAACAATAGATGGACAATTATCTAGGTGACCGAATATAACGTTGTGCAGGCTCAGTCTAACCGGGAAGTTAATTTGTCTTTCTAGTTTAGGCATGAACCGCGTGGTGATTAAGAAGGGCCATCCCGGCACGGCGTTCTACATGGTGTTCTCGGGGCGGGTAGGCGTGGTCACCACAGACGACCCTGATGAACTGATGCAGCGGGCCAGCATGGTGGTGCTCAGGAAGGGGGACATTTTTGGGGTAGGCGTAACTTAAACCATTCTTTCCTAGAACTATCGCAGAGTGGAACTCACTGTCACCAAGTACAGTAGGGACATTGTCATTAGATAGCTTTAAACAGTGCCTAGAGTTAGATGTTCAAGAGTTAGGTGTAACAAGTCGATCGGTGTAATATAGCCAGCTGCCGCCGCGCCACGTGCCTCCAAAGCTGCTATACAGATACAGAACTTAGAAAGCCCAGGTAAAAAAATATATCTCACAGCCTTTAGTCTCCCAAAACGAAGTAAGGTATTTCCCAAGCCATATAGCGTCTAGCCAGGAATCAAACCCGTGACCTCTCGATCCGACTCCGTGATCAAGATGTACACTGGACGTTGAAATTTTTTTGTTGGAGGTATGTGTTGGCTACCTTTAAAAAAAGCCACTGAGTGCTGAATTTTCTACTAACTATCCCACATCGCTTTCATAATTAAGTCATTTTTTGCCAACTATTTTATTCGCACGCTCGCATCAGTTTGGGTCATGCCACCTATATTTTGCCCTTGGGAAGGGCACTTTACACGACTTTCCTCACTTCGCTCATGTGAAAATGTCTGTTGTCCGTTCATGCGTTTGCCCTCTGCGTTGGTGACGGCATGAAAATAAGTTGAACTAGAAAAGTAACATTTGCAAAAGCAAATGCATAATGTTCACCTTCGGATATGGTCTGCTCTGTTAATTCTAACTCAAACACATTCACATACATGTATATAATGACAGGAGTCTAAATGCCTACTATGAAATTGCAACATTATGTAACCCAACACCAGTTACTATGGTGACAGACGTCAACAAAAGAGGCCATTGGCCAGGTCAGAGGTTAGTGTTTGGAACAGAAGAAGAAGAAATGGAGCAAATATGTTTTCCTTCGGTAAACATAATAAAAAAACTTGAGTGTGCCGTCGCCATGTTTTGTGATAAATGTGGCTTAAGGCCGCACAACACAGTATTCATGGGCGAACCCCGTAGTGAAAAGTATTCCGGGCACAAAGTAGTGCTACACAATACTAGGGAAGGGTGCAGAGATTGTTTTGTGCATGGCATCGAGACAGAACCTGTGGTAAATGTTAGAGGAATACGTCAGTTTTGAGACTGTAAAAGTTGGATTATGGTGCGTGTTGAGTCGGCGTAGATTTGCGCTTGGATACTTGTCCCGCCTAGTACTGTGCGTCGGCTGCAGTTCCATGACCTCCGCAGTGGCGCTAATAAAAGAGGGCGCGAGAAGAGAACTAGCCGGCAAATTCAAGCTCATTTTCACATATTTTGTACACTCTACCCTGAAATTAAACATATCAAAATTCTGAACCTTGCTTGTGCACCCTAGTATGATTTTCCGTGAGTCGAAGTGAGTCACTTTGGGGTCCTTAACTATAGAAATCCCCATAGGGCTAATACTGTGTTGTGCCGCCTTAAATGAAAACGTGAACTGTTAACGTTCTCCCCAGGAGATGGCTATGATTACAGGCGAACTCCGGAACGCGACCGTGCAGACCCTGGAGCAGACCGAGCTGGTGGTGGTGGACAGCTTCAACCTACAGGACAGCGACATGCACGTTCTTCTCAAGCGGGACTTCAAGTACAAGTTTGACTTCCTCAGGTAGTCAAGTGCTTCTAATAATGTGTTTACAATACTGTTTTCATTAATTATCTGTGTAATTATGTTTACTGAAGGAAAACAAATTGTTTTTGCTCTTTTTACTCTTCTTCTTCTTGCTCTGCTTCTTCCTCTTCTTCTTCTAAGGTCAATTACCTGAACCAGACGTCTGTCACCATGGTAACTAGTGTTGGGTTACGCCATGTTGCAATTTCATAGCAGGAGGGATTTAGACTCCAGTCTGGCAATATATATGAATGTATTTGAGTAAGAATTAACAAAGCAGACCATATGCGAAGGTAAACTTTATGCATTTGCTTTGCAATGTTACCTTTCTAGTGTTTTTAATCTAATTTGCCACCTTCTGTCATTTGAGACTCATAACTTTACTTCCTATGTTACTGAGGTTATCTTGTAAAGATTACATTTTTGTGAACAGTTACCCATAATTCAGCTTTGGCAGCCTGGTGCCAACTGTATGTGTTTTTGCAATATTGCATTTAAAATAAACCATTATATAGGTAGGTACGGACAATACCATTTTGTCGCTGTAGTGCTAATTCGGCATTGTCGCTTTGACTATCATGCTATCGGTATCGGAGCCAAAAATATTTTTCCTGGAAGAAGTATAGAGTTAAGCGAAACTTTTTATGCAGTGTTGAATTGCTGAGCTACATGTTTGTACTAAATTTCATTATAATTGCTTCAACTGTCATAGCACAGGTGCAAAAATATGCCACACGACACCGTAGAAAAGGCTACGTCTCCCAGTATATGTCTTGCTTGGCATAAAGTTCATCTGTGTTAGTACAAGTCATTATGATAAAGAGGACAGGAGTGAAGGAGGCGGTCCACATTAGAGCTCACAGACCACCCTGAAAATAGACGGGGGGCGTCACAAGTTATCTGCCACTTATGCCCCGCTACTACGGTCACGTGTCTCTGACGTCACGTTCCAAGAGTAGACGGGTCCATTCAGTGAACAAGGTTGAAGGAGTCACCCGAAAATTTGGGGTAAGTCAAAATTCATTCAAGTGTTGGAAGGAACGTTTAGTTTTTATTTCATATTCATCTTGCTGTTTGGCCCCAGAAAACTGAGCCTGTTTTGTCCGTGGGGAGACGAGCCCATGGAGCGGCTGGCGTCGCTGGCTAAGACAGAGACGATGCACCACGGGCAGGTGGTGGTCACCGACATGGGACAGGAACCTAACATCGTCTTCATCACCAAGGTAACCATGCCTGCAGTTAGACTTGTCTAGTTACATAAATTTTAACTAGTCCTAGTAACTAGTCCGGGGCATGCCCCCCCCCCCATTTTGAAAAATGAAGAACCTTCTGAAATGGCATTTCTTGCGTTTTTGAGAGGATTTCAGACAAAAAAATCAGTCTGAGGGATAACTTTTTATTCAATGACAAAGTAGGCAGTTTTATACGATTCCATGCCCGCTGGTGATACGAATCAGTCCATCTAAAGAGAAATATTGGACCTTTAGATTAAAAGTGGACCAAAAAGTGGACCTTTGTTTGAGCGTTCTTCCAAACCGCCCCCCCCCCGCCCGA
>NW_017803747.1:219215-223399 GCF_001625305.1 Branchiostoma belcheri | reverse complement strand
CCCCCCCCCCCGCCGAACCCCCCTGGCTACGGGCATGAGTTACCTTCCTGAAATGCCATGGAGGTATATTTTTTCAGTTGCGTTTGTCTGTCTCTCTGTCTGTTGGTCAACAAGATACTAGCAAGGACATTATACACTCTGTGTATAGTGTCCTTGATACTAGTAACTACTATAAAGAATAGCTAGATGATCATGAATTGGTGTCATACTTGGTGCGTTGGGACTTCTTTTAAGGCAGTGGAAGACAAATTTACTCAGTTTTGCAATATGTGGATGCTTGATTTTAGGAATGAAATTGCTTTTTCGTGGTAGAGATTATCTGTTTCGGTATCTGTATAGCCGGTATAGCCACCCATCGGCGTAACACACCAGCTTCTGTATCTGTATAGCCGGTAGAACCGCCCATCGGCGTAACACACCAGCTTCTGTGTCTGTATAGCCGGTATAACCGCCCATCGGCGTAACACACCAGCTTCTGTATCTGTATAGCCGGTATAACCGCCCATCGGCGTAACACACCAGCTTCTGTATCTGTATAGCCGGTATAACCGCCCATCGGCGTAACACACCAGCTTTGCAGGCACGCCCAGGCAGCTATGCCCCAACTGTGCTTGGTGGCAACGAGCTCCACTCTGCGATGGTCAATTGGGAAGTAAGGGAGCACTTTGAACATTATGGTTAATAATCGGTTCCTGATATCATCACAACATGAACAGTTTGAGATGAAATGATTTTCGTTCCTACAGGGTCACTGTGACGTCATTAAGTTAGTGGACATCTCGCAAGCGTCGACGGGAATGGGAGATGACGTGTCGAACGTCTCCGCGAAAATCTCGTCCCATCTGCTGGTGTCCCCGACTACTCTGACAAAAACACCGTCCTCACGTCACGTCTTACCGCCCATCAGGTATGAGGTCAGAGTATATAATAATAATAATAACCTTTATTGTACATTATCATATAGCCAGGCGACGTTGACCAATCAGAAGGCTCCATTCCACATTCCTTATGATGCCGTAATGTCATAAATAGAGTCAAAATCGGGTATTTAATCATCCAAATCCATACATTAAACAAACCCAACAATCACCCGCATATGACCTCAGGTGACCCAATAGAACACGGCTCTAGTTCTAAAAACTCCAAAAATAACTTAAGTTGTGTTCCATAAGAACATCTGTTCCCTGCCTGTGACCCAGTTAACATGAACTCTACCCAGTGACCTCAGGTGACTCCAGATGGAACTATGTTCTATGTTCTATTCAGCATGTGCATTGTGTCACTTACTGCATCAGTTTGGATAGGCTATCGTGTAAGCTTTATGATAATAGTGTTAATGTCCCGCCCTTTCTCGGTGAATATGGTGTGATAAAGCCTTGTCAGTTGCTATAACCACCTCATAAAACCTCGTTCGCTGCGCTCACTTGGTGGCTTTATTCTGTAGTTATAGCAACTGACAAGGCTTTATCACACCATATTCACCTCGGGGCGGGTCATTAACCCTTAATTCATGCCCTATCGGGCTAAGTACAGGTCAACAGATGAAATAGGTAATATTATACATGTTTGTATTACAAACAGCTCTAAAACTACTCTAATACAGAGGTTCGGCTTCTTCTCGTTTCTTTGTGATGTTAAAAATATAATTTGAGATGGGTTTGTATAGTACAGGATGATCAAAGCGCATAAGAAAGATGAATTTTTCAATATTAGGCAAGTATTGGAAGTATGGAAACGTACTAGCAATATATCTAAAAAGGTCATTTCTTTCATTACTATATAAACTACAATCAATAACAAAGTGGGCTTCATCTTCTACTTTGTATATATATATAGACTGGCTACCTCCACTGAGGTCACAAATAACTGGCCGTAGTACTAGAAACAGCTAGATGCTAGATAACCTGGTATTCAATCTATCGTGGTTGGGCGGATTTTCTTCGGGGCTGCAGGAGCTCTTCCCCGCCCGTCTGAGCTATGTTCCCCCGGTAGGTTTTTCACGGCGGGAGTTTGATGGTGGGGTGAAATCCACTCCCGGTGTGCCAAAGTCTTATTAGCAAAGATCCTACAGTCGTTAAACGCCTACCGGGCGGTCTGTTGTACTGGGCGGGGGAAAGCTATTAAAGCCTACTCTCCAAGCAGAGGTAGGGTCGCTCGGTATTTTGGCAGTATTTTCGCGTTTTTAATACGTCTTTCTACTTTTACGGTTTTTTTTTGGTCTTCCAAGGGGAGGAAGACCAAAAAAAACCGTAAAGTAGAAAGACGTATTAAAAACGCGAAAATACTGCCAAAATACCGAGCGACCCTACCTCTGCTTGGAGAGTAATTAAAGCCCCGAAGACAGCCTTTCCCAACCACGATAGACTGGATACCAGGTTAAATGCCAAACTGTCCGAGAGCACGAACCAACAGATAAAAGAACTACACAATAACTATGGACTGAAGCCTTCACTGATTTGTAGTAAGTGTTTTGTATCAAATGCCAACAATGATAGTCCTGGAAAATTATATTGTCTACAGTTACTCAAGCAACTGGATTTTTGGCGTATCATATTACCTGGATGTCTGACCTTCACCGACGTATATTTTGTATTTTGTATATTCTAATCCCGCTTCTGTATAACTTATTTCAAAATGTATACCTGTATTTGTTAATGTATATAATATATTTGATGGTTTGTAAATTGGTTTACGATTCAGTTTTTTTAAACTGCGAAGAATATACAAAACATCTTAAAACTTAAATCAGACAAGGTACAGCTTCTGAAGAGCTCGTGAGAAGTTCGGAGGAGACTGTTGCCGGTGAGAAGGAAGGAGAGGCGCGGAGTAAAGGTGCTGTGTTTGGAGTCAGGTTTAAGGAACATCAGAGATCGGCAGGGCTGCTGAAACAACTCTTGTCATTCAGCGACATCCCCATGCCTGATGACGTGACGAGACTAGAAAGGTAAGGCCATGTCCGTTTGATTATATGAGTCACATCTGCATGCTCATGAATCTTGCCCCCCCCCCACCCGAAAAAAAGTTTTCGACCCTACTGTAGATCACAAAAGCAGCTGCAAAATGAGAAAATACATGCCAAAAGTTGTGAAAAAAAACCCACAATACTAAGTCATCGAATGCCAAAATCAGTTCCAAAGGAAAAGAAGAAAATGTGAAGAAATGAAAATGAAGAGTCTATTAACTATTCTCCCGCACCAGTCATTTTTTCAACTTTCATGACAACCTCCAACTTTTTTTCGCATTAGTTTTGGAGTTTCCAGAGGATGTCATCCATATAGTCAAATCAACATGCGTCCTAACCGTGAACTGTTATGTAGCCACAGCCAATTAGCCAAATATAAAGACTTTTTACCCGAAGTATAGCCTCTTTTTGCCCTCGCGCACTAGTTTAGGGTGTTTTAAGGCCCGATTCACACGATGAAAAATAAAAGTGTCGGGCGTCGTTCGAGACAAACTAGTGCGCGTGGGCAAACAAAAAATCCAGCCTAAAAAAAAAACGCTGCTAAACCACAGGAATATTATGCTGGTATTGTAAATCTGCGGTAATACATAGCAACTTTTACAACAAGCCGGCACATGCTGGCCTTTTGCGCCATTTACGAGTCGGCACTGTGCTGAGTTTTAGTTCCGTGGAGCTTCGGCAGCCTGGGTGCCTAGTTATCACTGGCTCCCTATTGTCGCTGGCTACCATGGACTACAGAGGATGGCACCCAGGCCAGAGCCTCGGAGGAGTGTTTGGTTTTAGAACAGGCGAACCTCGATGCGCGTGTGGATGTCATCCATAAAATTAAATCAGTGTGGCCTTACTGGCGATTTTCAACTCCTGTGCTTACAGCGGCGATCACATAGACGAGCGTTCCCGCGCCCGGGCGAAACGGAAGTACAGCCGCCGGATCAGCCACTGCGCACAGCGGGTCGGCACCTTCATGACTCTGGGAAAACTCGGACCTGGGAAAGTATTTGTAAGTATTTAAAAAAAGATACGTTCTAAATGAACAAAAGATCGTTTTTAAGATCGTGATTTGGTTTAATGCCCACAATTGCAAAAGATCGTTATTTACCTTTATACTTTTGATTGGGTTTAGTGCCCACGATCATGATAATGATCATTCTGGCATACTCATTTTCATCTAAGGGAAGTGAGGAAAGTCGTGCAAAGTTACTCTCCAAGCAGAGGTTTGGGT
>NW_017803747.1:204875-219136 GCF_001625305.1 Branchiostoma belcheri | reverse complement strand
AATTCAGTGCAAAAGAGAAACCCCGATAAAAAAAAGCCTAAAAACACACCAAAAATACCCCCAAAACCCAAACCTCTGCTTGGAGAGTAGTGCAAAGTGCCATTCCCAAGGTTGGTGACTTGGCAGGATTCGAACCCGGGGCCTCTTGGTTCTGAGCCGAATGCTCTGCCGCAAGGCCATGACGGCCTCGCTCTTTCAAGATAGTATACTGTTTGGCCAGTGGATACTGCCTCGCCAATTTGATACTGTCTTTGCGGCCACCGAAAGATCTGCTTGGAGATTAGCCCCCCGGTTCCTCCATCTTTTTCCTCCACAGCTCTAGGTAGACCTTCGGAATGCATTGAAGCCGGTTCGAAACGACCTCCCTAGGTGGTTTGAGATCGAGCCGGTTTCAATGTGATTTGGAGTGTTCAGATGGGGCTATATGTGGATCCTGCATTGGTGGATTCCGGCTTCAATGCGCTCTGGCGAGATTAATGTAAAGAGGGTAGATTTCTGTTATGGAAGATAAGTGAAGGTGGAAGTTAAGTGAAGGTGGAAGTTAAGTGAAGGTGGATATCATCAAACACACTTTATTCAAATCAGGACCTCATTTGCATAATTTATCATTGGAAGTTAGTAAAGGTGGGTATCGTTAAACATAATTTATTCAAACCAGGACTTCATTTGCATAATTTGTTATGAAATGCTATAATAGCTTTTTTTGTTAAGATAAAATTTTCATTAGGTGAAGAATATGATCAAGTGATATACATCATGCAAATACGGCTTTTATTTGCAAAATCAATGAGGAAAATGTATATAATTCGTCAGACGGAAGAGTTAAGATCATGGACGAAGGAATGAAATCGTGGAACTCTTGTTCTTCATCTGCAGGGCCTGGCGCACGTGTCCAAGGCCCCCATCCCGCCGCACCTGAGCCTGGTGAGCCGGGGCGCCAGCATCCTGCACCTCACACTGCGGGACTTCCGGGCCGTGTCTGAGGGACAACCCGCCTTAGACGGACTCAACGCGGAAAAGGTGGAAGTACGTACTGTATACGTCTTTGTACCTTCGTACCTTCGAAGAAAGAAACAAGACTGGCAATGAAAACACACATTGCCATGGCGACGATGGTTGCTGTTAGGGTTATTGTTTGCATGGCACTGCCATCATTTCATTATTTTGAGGAAGCCTTGGTACCTGTTATGTCTAGACTAATACAGTGCACTCCTCCCCTGAGTGTATAGTGAACGAGCCCCAGGGTCACAGAAAGTAGGGCCATCCAGGGCAGAGAGGTCTTCCCAAGGGTTTCCAGGAATGTGGGCATAGATGTGGGCCAGAGACATTCCTGTGGACAAAATGCCTGTACCATTCCTAGAATTCTTGCAAACTGCACACAATACTGTACCATTAGGCTCCTCCCCGAGACGTCGCCAAAAACTGCTTTGTTCAGGTTCTTCTTCCTCTTCTTCCCCAACAAGTAAAGGTGAACCAGACGTCTGTCATCATGGTAACTGGTGCTGTAGCAGACACCCTGTGGTATTGGATTACATTTTGTAGCAGGACAGATCTAGAGGTGCACGGGCCAGTCAACATGAATGACTATGAATGTGTTAGAGTTAGAATAAACAGAGCAGTAGTTTGTTAGGGTAGACTATGTATATTTAAAAAGGGAAACATTATGCATTTGCTTTGCAAATGTTACATTTCTAGTTAGATGTTACATTTGCCCTTCGGTTCATGGTTGTTTGGTTTATCATCTAGTGACTGTGATTGGCTAAAACCATGATCTAATTAAAATAAATTAAAAATGACGTTCTGACAGGTGCCGCCAGACAAGGCGTTGTGTGAGAAGTTTTTCCAGGAGAGCCAATGGGAGAGTTACAAGAGACGTGTGGTGGAGCAGACCATGGTGGACATTCACCGGCCTAAAGACGGACTGGGCCTGCGCAACTATGACGTCATCGACACCTACCCGACGTCTGAAGACATACTCGTCATCGGTACAACCGTACAAGTCTTTTTTCTGTTACATATACCTAGAAATAGTCTCTACCAGGTTTCGGGAGGCGTCTGGAAAGAGTAGAAATAGAGAGATAACATGCCAGGGGAGTTGGTCCACTGGAGAGTACAGTTTGCCGTACCCGAAGCCTACAAACTGTACTCTCTAGCGGGCCAACTCCCCTGTTTTCTGCCTTACAGATAGCAGTATGCCATAGGATAGGGTTGACAGTAACTACATTTTTAACAAATGACCAGAATATTGACTTTGAGATCAAGTTTTGCTGCCCTGAAATCGCTTTTGGTGCCTTCCAGATGTTGAAGTATTAGTATGATATACTGCCTTCGATGTACATCTAATGATCAAATACATTTTAAGATAAGAACTTAATAACCTTTGCAGCTAGGAAGCTTTGCTGATCCCAATCTGACCCTATTAATCTTAACAAATATAAAATGGGAACATTCATGTTACACAACATTATAATGAATGTTATAGTTTCTGATGGTTACAAAGAACTGAGTAAACATGTGACCTTTTTATAACAATGTATATTTCAAATCCCATAATACATTCTTGCTCACTCCATGTACCTAACATGTATGAAACCTGTTCCACAGACATTGGGAGCAGTGCCCTGTCATTTCTGCAAGGGTTGACAGAGGGCGCTGTTGTACCGCGCGATCGGCAGACACCTGCGTCGCGGGCGGCGCAGAAGAGGTTGGGGAGTGAGTACATCGCCAGTCCCATCTTTGCTCGAGACAACAGAGGAAGTCTGCGGCTGATAGACATGATCGAGGACAGAACAAGGAACCCGTGTCGGAACCAGTACGGACTGAAGTGCCACCATCTTCCTCAGGACAGTCGGTGACATGTGCACCCCAGTAAACACATGAAAAGAATCGTACGCTTGCCTCTAACCCCCCCCCCCCAATTTTTTTCATTAGGCCTTAGAAAAATGTTGTTTTCTGTTTCTGCCTTGAAAAAATTAGGGTTGGGAGGTAGAGATTATCTTTTTTCTTTCTTTTTTTTATTAAACTTTGGTTCTCTACTGATACAACTTGTGATTCAACTTATACATTTTAACAAAGTAAAACTTGCATGAGGACACTTATATTTTCAATGTCAATGTTGGAAAACTGATTGTACAACGTTTCATCACTCAGGTGTCAGATCATGGAGCTAGAAAAGATCGATCAGCTTAAAAAATTCTGTCCCTTGCAGGGGTCTACAGAAAAAAAGGCTATAGGGTCCACAGGTTTTTCTTGGGTCGGTCTGGAGACAAGAAGCACAACATTTTTTTCTAGGCATTAACATCTATTTAAGTTTATTAATAAAATCATTGGGAAATTCTACAGAGCTTGATGTGTGTTGTCATTTCTGTTCAAAACATGAAACCATTATAATAAATCCCCCAATGTACTAGTAATTTCAGAAATCTTGGAGATTAAACCAATTAAACACTAACAGCTTCCTTGGCATTATGTTTGCCATCTTAAGCAAATTTAACTTAAGACAATAAACTGGATAATATTAAGTATGAGAGAGTTAGTGATGAGTAAGTGAGGTATTCTAAATTGACTTCAGTCTTTCTTGAAGTCTCAGATAAAGGAATAAAACCTTCATATCAATATCTGCAAGCTGATACTAAAACTGGTACTGGAAACAGACATACAAATGTACTGCAGTGTTCTCACCAGGATTTTTTCACAGCGTAGGGGTCAGGTACAGAAGGACAACTTTCTGCAGAGCAGGTCGCATATCGAGTCCCCAAAACATGACCACAGCAGGGGGTCTGGTATTCTCACTGAAAAATGTGAAATTAATACCACCCAGAGACACTATTTCATGCTTATTAAGTTAATGTTTTCCTTTTGTTATAGCTTTATTCTTGTGTTATAGTTTTATTTTTATGAAGGTTCTCCCCCCCTCCCCACAAAAAACACTCCTACATTCGTTGAAAGAGTGTAGGGGGCTAAATCACATTGTAGGGGGCCCCTACGCTCAAATAACCTAGTGAGAACTATGCATAGAGCTCAATATGGTCAAGTTGAAACAAATGTGTTTGTAGGATGGACTAGTCTGAGTCATAGTCATCATGGTCATCATTCTGTCTCTGTGCAGCTGCCACGGCTTTAGCATTGACCACGGCTGCAAGGTCTTCTCTCTCACCACTCTGTAATCTCTCTCCTGTACAAAAACAAATCAGCATCTTACTCTAAGTCTTAGAATTAACTCTCGGGCGATACGGAATACACCGTGTTGTATTTTATTTATGTCATACCAACCCAAGAAAACACGCCTTTCAATGCAAAATGAGCGAAAATTGGGTGTCCCTAAACCCAAACAATGCAACAACATCAATTCCAACGTCCGAATTTTGAAAGTGGTGCAAGCGGTTAGGGCGAAACGCGTTCGAATCGTTCTATGGAATATTTGGAAGGCCCGGGCCGTACGCGTAAAGAACCCCCGGCCGTACCGCTAGTTATCACACGGGCCGGAACACACGTATCGAACGTAATCGCAGCCCAGGTATGACATGATTAGTTTTATAACATGTAACAGTCTATTCGATAACTGATACAGCAGGGCAAAGTCACTACTTAATTGATGCAAGCTCAGAAGGCCCTTTTTCAGTAACTTTGGTGAGTGCATCCAAACCAACTGAAAACAGCTGTTTTCTCGGTATGTGTGGATAAATGCTGGCATTTTCCAACTGAATGCTATTATTTTTCTTTTTTTTGTTGAAAAAACTGGCTCGTAGTCTTGTTTAGTGATGCATACCTAAACCCAATTTCAGGTTCAGGTCCGGATTCAAGTCCAGAGGTTTAGGTTCAGGTCCGGACTTGTAAGTCCTGACCTAAACTCATGGCATATACAAAATTGCATGTTGGCAACCTTGCAATGTTGTCTGGGTGAAACTTTGGCTACATAACATGGAGGCCGGTACTTGACGATACCCGATGGCAATGTTTTCTTCATTTTGCAGCAAAGATTTTGCAATCTACAGAAGGTTTTAGGTGGTTTGGAAAGAAAGGGGTATGTGAAATGGTCTTTTATGGTAATAAGTCCGGACTCGGTTCTTGACTTTTAGGTTTTTTTGGACTTGAACCTAAACATTTTTTAAGTCCGGATCCAAGTCCAGTGAACCGGTATGCATCACTAGTCTTGTTTTGGCTGCCTGAAACTCTAAAAGTAATGCCATGTTGTGTTTTGGTGGTGTACAGGGGGTCAGAGGGTTGTGTTTACATTTATCATTCTTGTTTTTGCCAATAAAAAAATTAGACTTTTTTTCTACTTAATGGACAATTTGGAGGCTGGACTACCCTGTCAATGTGACTTTTCCATAGTTGAACACTCAGGTAGGTGGTTTTTGACAGCTTATTTCTGGTATGTTTAGTAAATATTTGTATGGAAGCTTCTAATAGCTACAATATAATGCTCATCAAAGTTTTCATCAATTGTGAGATATCATAGCCAACAAGATCAACCCATGGCCACAGGACAGAGACAAGCGGTGAGCTGCCATCAAGCCCCAGTTGTACAGTGCAAGCATGTCTAACCCTCGGAAGACGGGGAACAACAGACGATAAACCGGACAGTGAGTGAAGACAGAGAGAAAAAATGTTACTCACGTATTAGTTCTGCTATTGCCCTCTGTGTTCTCTTCTCCAGTTTTTCCAGTTTCTTGGCAACATCTCTTTTCAAGTCCCTGCAAAAAAAAAAAAAACGGTTAGCTAAACAACACCAAGTCTGGCAAAATGAGTGGAAGAAAAAAATCAAATAACTAGAAAGGCCAATATTTGCTTTGGAGCAAATACAGCAATGGGTTCACCACATGGCAGGGAAAGAATGAGAAACACAAGGGAAAACAATGATTTACATTGATATAACTATAATATGAAGTAACATACAACTAAAACAACAGTTGGATAGCTATTCCCTACTTTATTGGTTAGGATTTTTAATTGCATAATGCAAACTGTTGATTTTCAAAATAAAAAAAAACGTTCATGCCCCGCATTCCAATGCTGGAGCAGAAAAGCTTGAAATACCTACCAAAACACTTGAATAAAGACATACTGTCAGTATGGAAATGCTCTGTGCAGGTGTTAATCAAGTTAAATCCCAACAGCCAATCAGCAAGAAATGCTCTGTGCAGGTGGAAATGCTCTGTGCAGCCTGTTAATCAAGTTAAATCCCAACAGCCAATCAGCAAGAAGAATAGAGGAAAGCTGCATGCCTATTGGTTGATGCCCTGCATTCCATTGTGATGACTCATGCCCAGACGTGGTAAACACGGCACACTAACACAGTAATACATTTGCTATAACACAGCCAAAAAACTCAAATAAAACCATTCTAAAAGCCTGTATCACAAAAATTTAAAAAACGCCTAGGGGTATTTGCCCACTGTACCTTCATACCAAATTTCAGGACCTTAGGCCCTAAAATGAAGAAGCTGAATCCATTTAAAAAATGGCAGGAGAAGAAGAAGAAGAAACACCAGAAAAAGCAAAAGATGTTACAACAGTAACTGTTTGTAAATTGAAATATTGAGAGTGTACATACCAGTCAGGTTTTCTTGGAGCCAGATTCACCAAATCCTAAATTATGACATAGATGCAATGAGTAGATATTTTGAGAAAATTTGACACCCATTTTAAGTAATTTATCCTTTTGCAAAAGGAATAACCTAGAAAAAAAATACCGGTACAGTACAGTTTCTGTGTTCTGCCACCTTAACAATATAATGGACCTGAATGTAAAATTGTAAAAAGTTGGATCATTTGGATGTGACAAACAATAAACAAACAAACAAACAAACTCACCACTTCCTCCACCAAGGGAACTGGTTTGGATGCTTCCAGTTGTTCCTGTACAATAGGCTCAACTGTGGAATAGATGGGAGGAAAATTTCATTTTCTAAGAAATCTAGGCCTAGCTCGAAAAAAAAAATTGTGTTTTCTGTTTTGGTCCTGAAAAAATTAAGGTGGGTCGGTAGATAGGTACTAGTATTATCTTTTTTCTTTGCTAGTTATTCAACTTATACAACTTAACAAATTAAAACTTGCAGGAGCACACTTCTATTTTCAATGTCAATACTGGAAAACTGTACACCATGTTTATAACTCAGGTGCTAGAAAAGGTTGATCAGCTTGATAAACACACGTCTGCTTCCCAGTGTGAAATTGTGACTACATAATATAATATTATATACGCCCCACATTAGAGTACACTGCCCCCGTTTGGAGCCCCAGCATCACGACGCAACAATCCATGAAGATCGAGAGAATACAGAAACATGCCCTTAGAATTATCCTTGGCGCCCAATATACCCATTACGATGAAGCCCTAACTCACCTATGTCTGCCCTCCTTGGAAAACAGGAGAGAAACCCTTAGTCTAAAGTTTGCTAAATCCTTGCTAAGTTCCTCCACATTTAGAGGCTGGTTACCTCCAACCCGATCGGAAGTCCATGCTACCTAAGTAAAAACCTTAAAAGTTCCCAGCAACTCTGCATCCCTCTGGCAAAAACAAACCGTTACAAAAACAGCCCTATCCCGTACTTCACTTACCTCTTAAACAAATATACCTGTTAAAATATCCAAGTGTCAATTATTACATCAATTATTACAGCTTATTAAGAACCTTTTCAATTCCTTATAATGTTATCATCATAATGTCATTGTTAACTAGTTTTTTTTTTAAATTTGTTATCATGTTGATCTTGTAATATAGATATAGATTTGTTATAATGTTGATCATGTAAAATGTGCAATTCAGCATTTTTGTACACAAATGAAGCTGCCATGTATTTTACTGAAATGTGAACGAAGTCAATAAACTCAATATATATAAAATTCAAAATGCCTATAAACATGTCTCTGGGTGTTGAAAGTGTACAGACCTTGGACAGGTTTAGCAGCTTCTACAGCTTTGTCCTTCAGCTGGTCATCCTCAGGCTGGTAGCTGCGGAACTTTGGCTCCCTATAGTACAACAAACACAGCAATAAATCCGTTGTCACACATAGTGACTACATTTTACAAAAATGCAATCAAAACCATAGTACACTGTAGTTGTCAGAGACACCAAGTAAGGAACAGAAATTAAATATGACACTTGCCCCGAGCTATTGCAAAGTTCATACAGTACAAGCGTTTTTGTTTACAGTATGTATGTACATGCAAATTATTTGAAGATACATAGTAGTAAGTAATATAACTTATCTGTTATCATTATAACATATTACTGGTGATAGTCACTCACTTGGCTGCTATTTTAGTTGGAGGTTCGTCCTCATTCCCACCAGTCTGCAAAAAATGAGGAACAGGAAAAAATAAAACACACATGAGAGATTATGACCCTACTAGTAAGTTCAAATCTTTCTATTTTATGCCAAGGAGTTTCTGTATCGGTATAGCCGGTATAACCGCCCTTCGACGTAACACACCAGCTTCGCAGGCACGCGGCGCGGCGGCAGCTAGCTATATCACACCGAACGGCTTGTTACACTCAATCTTTGCACATTTGATTGCAGGAGTTGTTTAAAGCTGTCTAGTGATGATGCCCCAACTGTGCTTGGTGGCAACGAGTTCCACTCTACGATAGTTCTAGGGAAATACGAGTTTTTGAATACCTCAATTCTTGGTTGATAACTCTGATATAAATATTTTGAAGCACTTTGCGATTTGAAGCACTTTGCGATGTGAACGACTTAATTTTATCGGGCATAACTAAGTATTACTACCCGAAAACTCACATGGTACGATAGCTCATTGCATAGAAATATTGAATAGAGACTTTCAGAATTTGTACTCGCGGGAAATATAATTTCATTTCACTTTTATTCATAGGAAATGTATCTAGCAGGTTTCATCTAGCAACACGACGGTGTGCCCCCCTCCCACCTTCGAAACAAAACAATTCCGCATGGCATTATGTCAAAGTCGAACACACTACAAGCTCCGCTCTACAATCACAGAACTGTGTTCTTCCTACTTACAACTTTGCTGTCCTGAGCTCTCTTCTTGAGCGCGGCCAGACGTTCTTTTCTTTTCCTCGCCGCGTCTTCCAAATTTCCTACCGACGCCATGATGATGATGATGATGAGTGCCACCCATGGGGCCGTGACGTCACGTAGTTAGTTAATGGGTTAAGGAAAGTTAATGAGTTGGTAATTATTTCTACATGGGCGGGAAGGACAAGGTGACTAGTGCATTTCAAAATGGGATTTGGTGTAAAGATGATATGTTAATTGTAGTTATTTGGGCGACAGATCAAAGAAATCAATTAGATGCACGGAATACGACCCCTGACCTCACTTGACCCAGAGGTCATCTGTCTATTGTCATCACATGTAGCGTAGCGGGCAGTGGGAGCTCACCTACTCGAGTTCATCTGAATTTTCTGAGCTTTCTACCGCGCTACTGTCGTCCAGTCCGTGATTCCTACGATCTGACTAGTTCTACCATGCAGTCCTTCTGAAGGAGCCTCTTTTCCACCGCATGGGGGACTGGATTACCCGTCTCCAGGAGGGAGTTCGCCCCGCGCCACGGCCCGCCGTCAGGTCTTCACGTGGCGGATCGCTCCTGCAATAAGCCTGCCTCAGCTTTATATCGGGGACACAAAAGCGGATCCGGGCAGTGAGTAACTTTCGCTTCGGGTTCGACCCAGTTATTTTGACGCGCAGTCAACGTGAGTACGGATCCGTTTAACACTTCATCTCGCACGATTTGTAACTCTATGACTTCACCGCGCCGACCGAGTCCGTTATATTTCGACTTCGTCTATGTGGACACGATTACTGGTACACTGCGAGTTGGTAATGTCGCAACGGATTATGCCACACGAAATGAATAGGTTTCAATAGTTCGATCAAGTTTGGTGCACTCTGCTACAAACAAATTATCCCCCTCGCCATATGTCCAGATGTCGCACCACGCCGGCGGACCACCCACGCGTCCCGGCTCGATCACGCGCGGAGAGCGTGATCAGTTGTAGCCCTGTTCCTCGTTAGCGTTCCGCTTCAGAGCAAGGCAGGCAGCCAGACGGGCGGTCGCCCTGGCAACGGTTTGATGCTTCCTGCCGCTTGTTTACGTGACTTTCTGTTTACGTGCTTGTCTAAGTGACTTTCGCGTTCTTCCGGCTCTGTTCTAGTATCCCACTCAAACACTGCCCTCGTGTCCGCCCGGCACAGCATGCCAGCTTCGTGCTTCGGCTCCTACGCCACCCTCGTGTCAGCCTGGTCCGGTGTGCCAGCTTTGTGTAATTCGGCTCCTACGCCACCCTCGTGTCAGCCTGGTCCAGCGTGCCAGCTTCGTGTAATTCGGCTCCTACGCCACCCTCGTGTCAGCCTGGTCCGGTGTGCCAGCTTCGTGTAATTCGGCTCCTACGCCACCCTCGTGTCAGCCTGGTCCAGCGTGCCAGCTTCGTGTAATCCGGCTCCTACGCCACCCTCGTGTCAGCCTGGTCCGGTGTGCCAGCTTCGTGTAATTCGGCTCAACCGCCAAACTCGTGCCTTCTCGGCTCAACTGCCAAACTCGTGTCATCTCTGCGCAACTACCAAACTCGCGTCATCTCGGCTCAACTGCCAAAAAACTCGTGTCTTCTCGGCTCAACTGCCAAACTCGTGTCATCTCTGCGCACCTACCAAACTCGCGTCATCTTGGCTCAACTGCCAAACTCGTGACATCTCGGCTCAACTGCCAAACTCGTGTCGTCTCGGCTCCACCGCCGACCTTGTGTCATCTCGGCTCAAACGTCCAAACTCTGTCCTCTCGGCTCGACTGCCCAACTCGTGTCATCTCGGCTCAACCGCCAAACTCGTGCCTTCTCGGCTCAACTGCCAAACTCGTGTCACCTCGGCTCAACTGCCAACCTCGTGTCACCTCGGCTCCACTGCCAAACTCGCGTCATCTCGGCTCAAACGCCAAAACTGTGTCATCTCGGTTCGACTGCCAGACTCGTGTCATCTCGGCTCCAACGCCAATCTCGTGTCGTCTCGGTTTGATTTCAAACGCAAAACTCGTGTTATCTCGGCTCAAGCGCCAAAACTGTTTCATCTCGGCTCAACTGCCAAACTCGTGTCGTCTCGGTTCCTACGCCGACCTTGTGTCATCTCGGCTCAAACTTCCATCTCGGTTCGACTGCCGAACTTGTGTCATCTCGGCTCGACTGCCGAACTCGTGTCCTCTCGGCTCAACTGCCAAACTCGTGTCATCTCGGCTCAAACGCCAAACTCGTGTCATCTCGGCTCAAACGCCAAACTCGTGTCGTCTCGGCTTAAACGCTAAACTTGTGTCCTCTCGGCTCAACTGCCAACCTCGTGTCATCTCGGCTCAACTGCCAAACTCGCGTCATCTCGGCTCAAACACCAAAACTGTGTCATCCCGGCTCAAACGCCAAAACTGTCATCTCAAACGCCAAAACTGTGTCATCTCGGCTCAAACGCCAAAACTGTGTCATCTCGGCTCAAACGCCAAAAACTGTGTCATCTCGGCTCAACTGCCAAACTCGCGTCGTCTCGGCCCAACCGCCAAACTCGGCCCAACCGCCAACCGCTTGTCATCTCGGCTCAAACGCCAAAACTGTGTCATCTCGGCTCAAACGCCAAAACTGTGTCATCTCGGCTCAAACGCCAAAACTGTGTCATCTCGGCTCAAACGCCAAAACTGTGTCCTCTCGGCTCAAACGCCAAAACTGTGTCCTCTCGGCTCAAACGCCAAAACTGTGTCCTCTCGGCTCATACGCCAAAACTGTGTCATCTCGGCTCAAACGCCAAAACTGTGTCATCTCGGCTCCAACACAAAAACTGTGTCATCTCGGCTCAAACGCCAAAACTGTGTCATCTCGGCTCAAACACCAAACCTGTCATCTCAAACCACGATGGTCAGATTTGGGCCCAAAAGTCCCACTCCGCTACTATGGAGATCGAATCCCCCGAACCCGCGAATCTTGTTCGATATGACGTCATTCGAATAGAGCGGGCGTTCGATCTGGGGTTACCCGCGGTCATTTACAGTAAAGCCGCTACAACCGGCTACTTCAAGCCCTTTTTTACTTGGAAACCACGGAACAGGAAAAATCCACCTTTCCACAAATATGAACCGTTTTCAAAACATTACATCTATGCCGTGATTTTATTGTGGATATGTAACATGTAACGAAGCTACTGCCGTCATCGTGGGTGACCTTGAAGGTCAGAATTCTTGTTGACCCTGTTATAAAATCCAGGTCCCCATATCCAAGTGGCACAGCATGCGTGCAAACATGGTATTTTAACCATTCCCAAAAATCACTCAAATTACCCCATTGAGGGCTTGTTTGGAAGAGGAACGATTTCCGCAGATTTCTGTCTTAGGGATTTTTTAAACATGGCCGCGATTATGAATTATCGGTATTTAAAGTTAAAACACTGCGTTTTTAGCTCTTCTTTTGACTAGTACTGTAAGTCGAGTTTTAGTTAAAAAATAAAAAAATCCTAAGACAGAAAGTTTAAATTTACTGTAATAGTTCTAAAAATCCAAAAATCTAACCTTATTTTTCATTTTCGGGGCCTCTTAAAATCAGTTGTTTGGTTCTCGTGAACCCTTTTTGAAATCCGAAATTGATCTCATTTGGAAGCAAATGTACACAAAGTGGAGCAAAGGCAGTGCAAGAATAACATTTGAGGTAAACAAAATCACCTATTACATTTTATTTTGACGAGTATTTACTCTCCAATTACTTTTGTTTATTTTCAAATTTTACCCGTTGCCCCCGGGCCGGCCCGGGACTCCCGCGCGGCCACGTTCGAACACGTTCTGTAACCCGATACCTCCCTAGTAATGCGACTTTTAGCCTAGCAACCGACCGCCGTGAACGCCAAAACTGTGTCATCTCGGCTCAAACACCAAAACTGTGTCATCTCGGCCCAACCGCCAAACGCTTGTCATCTCGGCTCAAACGCCAAAACTGTGTCATCTCGGCTCAAACGCCAAAACTGTGTCATCTCGGCTCAAACGCCAAAAACTGCGTCATCTCGGCTCAAACGCCAAAACTGTGCCATCTCGGCTCAACTGCCCAACTCGCGTCCTCGGCTCAACCGCCAAACGCGTGTCGTCTCGGCTCAACTGCCAAACTTGTGTCATCTCGGCTCCAACGCCAAACTCGTGTCATCTCGGCTCCAACGCCAAAACTGTGTCATCTCGGCTCAACCGCCAACCTCGTGTCATCTCTGGGATCTCGGTTCAACCGCCAACCTCGTACCAGCCGGTCCAGACGAAGGCTTAGTATCATCTTGGCTCAACCGCCCGGTTCGTGTCACCTCGGCTCCACCGCCGAACTCGCGCCAGCCCGGCTCAACCGCCGTTTCCGCGTTATTCTTGCTCCGACTCTGGTTCGCGTTTCACATGTTTCCTAACATCGCGTCCTCACACGCCCCTACTGACTGAGTACATTGACTGTCAGACCAGCATCTCCCCGTGCCACCTGCGCCAGGAGACCTGGGCACCGCTTCCAGCCTACAAACCTCACAGGACTCGCTTTCCCGACTTTTGTATCAATTTTGTATCATTTTTGTATTTTGTATCACTTTTGTATGACTTCTGTATCGCTTTTGTATCACTTTTGTATCACTTTCGTACAGTCCCAGTAGTATTTTACTAGCTACGCCCCTCTACTACAGTTACTGCACTCTCCCCCTCATCGCCTCTCTCCTTCCCTCCGGGCTTGGTCTTGGTGGATTCTCATGTTTTTTAAAACATTAAACTTACCAAGCCCACCTCGCCTCATTGTTATTTCTGATAAGCGTTGAGTGTGAGTGCAGATAATTGTAGTTATTTGGGCGACAGATCAAAGAAATTAATTAGATGCACGGAATACGACCCCTGACCTCACTTGACCCAGAGGTCATCTGTCTATTGTCATCACATGTAGCGTAGCGGGCAGTGGGAGCTCACCTACTCGAGTTCATCTGAATTTTCTCCCACCCACCCACCCGTGGATTCTCATGTTTTTTAAAACATTAAACTTACCAAGCCCACCTCGCCTCATTGTTATTTCTGATAAGCGTTGAGTGTGAGTGCAGATGATTGAAGTTACATTTTCATTCTTTTGTTTGACTGCATTAGCCTCTACCAGGCCACACATTTTGCCACACTTGGGGAGCAGCAAACTGTTCTCTCCAGCAGAAAAACTCCCCTGGCATGTTATCTCTCTATTTGACTGATTTCTACTCTTTTCAGCCGCCTCCTAAAGCCTGGTAGAGGCTATGACTGCATGCCATTATTCATT
>NW_017803747.1:199781-204732 GCF_001625305.1 Branchiostoma belcheri | reverse complement strand
TTTTATCGTTCCAAGAAATCTGGGATGAAAAAATGAAGCGGGCGAATCTGTTTACCAAGAAATTAAATTGGTGTGGCCTAATAAAAAAAAAACCTGCTGTCAACCTATTCTGTGGACATACAAACCCACAGCTCTGCCACCCAAAACAATACTACCATATATTTAAACTATCTTCACATTACAGCTCACAAATCTTTCATAATTTTCCAGTGGCATGGTGGATTTATTAAGGAAAAAAATTAATTTGCATCAATTTCAAATCTTAATTTTTAATCTTTTATATCCTTTTAAGATCCATTCAGTTGTGTTTCCACACAAAATGCATGTTTGTGATAGTAACAGCAAAGGTACAAAATATACAACATGAAGTGAAGGTGTTTTCCAACTTTATTCAGTTATAGAAATCACAGTAGTTGGCAACACTGCTCTCTGAATCCTAAACTCTACTTCTAATTAACCATCATTAATTGTCCTCATTATACACTAGGCCAAGTCAACTGTCAGCATACACAGTAGCTGTGCTGTGGGTACGGGGAATTCAAAATAACTTAGGGCCACACCAATTTAATTTGTTGGTTCTCGGATTTTTTCAGAAAAAATATGAAGCGACAGGGCGAAAAAAAATAAAAATAAAAACAGGTCTAGGCATCCTATTATAGGCTTAAATGCTACAAAATGAGCCATGAAGTCAACACAAAAGGCTGGGTTAAAATTTAAACATTGAATTTTGAACTTTTAATCAAACCACTGCAATGATAGATGGGAAAACTGTAACAACTAGGAAGAAAAGGACTTTCCTCAACTGTTGGGGGGCAAAACATGAGCATTTTTCAATTGATTCAGGACCAGAATCAATTTTTTTTTTTTTTGCAAATCAGAAAAAAATGAAGAGGCGAATCCGAGAACCAACAAATTAAATTGGTGTGGCCTAGTCTTGGTGTGGTTAAAACAATGTAATTCTACACGTAGGCTACCAAGACATAGTACATAATAACATGAGGATTCCTAAAAACATGTTGGACTGAAAAGTGCATTTAGTTGTCCTTAGTGTTGCCCCAAGAATATATTTCTTTGTTTTTTTTCCTGGCATGATGCTGAGATTAATTGTAAAACTGTGCAAAATCCCAGGTCTGGATATCGCAACTGATTAAACTTTAAGAACAATTTTACAAATTTCACGAAAATGCAATGAAAAACCATAATAGTAACCACATTTCTGTTAAGCATTCAGAGACACCTATTAAGGAATAGGAAATATGACATGTAACTTTGGCCTTTAAGTTCTAAATCATGCAAACAACTAGAGTGATGCACTCTTACACCATCCAAGTTTGTAACATAGATTTTGCTGACCAAAAATGTCAAATGATAACAAAATTGGCTACTCATCTTGTGCTATTCTCAATACACTTCTGTATCTGTATATTGTAGTTATTTCTCCAATGGTTGAATTATGGCTGGTTTGTTCAAGATATACATTGCTCTACCCCTAGTACTAGTACATGGCCTGTAAGATGTCACTAAACTTTACTGAAGTGGCTGCTTTCCCTTGGTATATGTACAGAAAAAAACATCCTTTCAAAAATCATCCAGAGCCTCTTAGCGTGTTTTCTTCCCCCACAAGTTGCACAATTTTTTTTCTCAACTTGGAACCAAGGCACACAAAAAAACTGCTGACAATTCCCATAAATTATGTAACATGAGACTATTTTATATTTAATCATGTACATGTAACAGGAGATTCTAGTAACTTCTACTGGTATCAGGTACATAAACACAGAATTTACAATTGTCTTAGCCTCCAATCTTAAAAACAGCAATAATCGCAATCCAGTAGTACAAAAAGAATATACATTGAGGGTAACAATTCATGCTCAATCATACTTTGCCATTTTCTCCTTCCAGAAGTGAACACCCCTTTTCCTAATGTAACAGTCCAAAGTGTACAAATTAGTAGACAGTTCTATATGAAAATAGGGTTAGTATGACATTTTGAATAGCCAAAGAATACCTATTTTCTACCATATCCAGAAGATGGTAGTGTGAGCAACTACAGATTGAAATGTACGATATTCCCCTCAACTTTAATGTGTTCATGTCCAAATGTACATTCAACAAACATCAACAATTTTAAGTATCCAGACAACATAATCGATATCAAAAGAATTTTCATATTAGTTTTTTATTACAACCTGGTATTCAGCGTTTTGCAAGTAACATCTGTTTGTGCATGGCAACAAAAACTTGGTAAAACTCAGATTACAAAATTGGAAAGGCCAAGCTTAATTAATGTGAGACATGTACAGTAAATGTAAAATTAAAAGTCTTGTACAGTGCTGCAAAGAACCAAGGGTGTAGTGTACTATTCAGTACAATAGTCCATGTACATGTACCTACATGTAGGATAAAGGAGTTTTCATTTAAAACCAACCAAGATAGACTAACCTTGCTTACGTTTCGGTGTCTATCAGACACAAAAGCGCCACTACATCGGCTACATATAGCGGCAAGAAGCAGAACTCCAGTCAGAAGCTCTGAGGAAGGTGTCTGATAGACACTGAAACGTAAGCAAGTTCATCTGTGTTGGTAGTTACATGTTTAAAGTTAAAACTTTTGGTCCAACACAAAAATTCTCTCACCTAGAGCTTTCGACCAGTCTCTCTGGTCACTTGACTCAGTGTTGACATCACACTTCAAAGAAACCACGTGACAAGCCTCACTGGGTCAGTCTACTGAGGAAGACCAGAGTGACTGGTCGAAAGCTCTAGGTGAGAGAATTTTTGTGTTGGACCAAAAGTTTTAACTTTAAACACGTCAGCAAGGTTAGTCTATCTTGGTTGTGTAAAAGAATACTCCTGTATCCTATACTTTACTAACCTGATGAAACTATTTTAATTCGGAAGTACTTAGTACATGTACATTACATTCACAGTTCTGACATATATCACAAATCTGGGTGGCGGCTGATATAATGAATGATATTTCTGCTGGCTTTGTTGTGCTCTCACTTATCAAGTACAAAAGGCTATTCGGCTACAATTGTATTCAACATCCTATGGGAGTTTGGAAGTATCTAGTATCTGTGGAGCTTATGTCCAATGAAGGCTAAGAAAAACTGCAGAGAAATCTTCGTTTCTGTAACTATCAAACTCCTCATATCTGTAACGTTTGCCTTCACCCCGATTCCCTAAATGTCCTCTGCAGATTATTCCCAACATTTACCCACCCCCCTCCCACCCGTATTCACTACACCATAAGCTAATATTGGGTAGCCCATTTTGTAGTAGTTGACTACTAGTATGGATTACAGCGAATGTACAGTGGTGCTAGCTGGGTAACCGGGTTCTGATGACTCAATCGCTGCCCTCCCCCCCTTCTTCATCTGCCAACAGGGCAGCAAACTTGCTGTCTTGACTGAAAACCTGAAATACAAGGAATAGGTTTATTCATTTATTTATAACAGTTTTCATCATTTAAGTGTAGTAAAAGGCATGGTGGAACAGGTATATTCATATTAGGACACCTTTTTCATAGCCACCACAACAAAGACCCACTCCCTGCACTTGCCACCACGGTAAAGATTAACTTCTATGAACATGTCCATATTCCTCAGACTATCAAATTTTGAACATGTTCAAAGTAAATGACCAAAAGTCTTCAGTGCACAGGCAACCAAAAAGTTGTTTTTATGCATATAACACAACAAAATCACCTTTCTCTTCAACTCTTCAAGAAATACAATAGAAAGGTGAAACTAAATATGGAGTTTTCTAAGAAAGACTGGAAAGCTTGGTTGGGACAAATGGACAAGGCTTGTGTACAGAAATATTACACTGAAGAGTAGAGGAACAAGTGTCAAACTGTGTATTGTTTCGGTCCATACTTACAGGTGGTGGTGGTTCTACATATTTCTTGGGTTCTGGTGGTTCCTGCCTGGTGGGTCTGCTGTCGCGCGGCTCTTGTCTGCGGTCGTCCCGTCGCAGGTCTGGTCTACCGCTGCCCGGCGGTGCAGCGCCCCTGCCCCCGCGGCCGCCACCACGGCCCCAGGCATCACCTGTGGTCAAGTCAGAGTCATCCTCAGTGACTTCAGAGGGAGACAGGAGAGGGAATTATAGCCTAGACAGACTGGAACAGTTGTAAACCATAACTCTCGCAAGATCACGTTGTGAAGTGATTGGTCATTAATTATCCTGATGAAGGCGACAGTGGTCGCTGAAAATTTGATCTCTCTGTAAACTGTCAGTGTGTGTTGGAATAAAGTTCAACGTTTTACTATGTTTAACTACCAACATAGATGAACTTTCATGATAGACTGGAATAGTGCTGTGTGGGCAGTCGTCGGACATGTCGGCAGAACGTACTGCACCTGCGCGAAACCCGTAATGTATTGTGCAAAGCACTTCAGCAGAATGTCTCATATAAGGTTGTATTTGCGTATATAAGGTTAACATCCCGTCTGTCGTTTCCAAATGTCATGTCAGAAAAAAAATTTTGTCTGCAACAAGCAAAATTTTGATGAAACTTTGACCAAAAATCCAACGAAAACTGTGAAAACTAGAAAGGCCGACATTTGCTTGAGAGCAAATGCAGCAGATGGCTTCACCCTATCCCCCATACCGAAAATGGATCCATCCTACGATGGCTGCCAATAGTCTACACCCCCATGCAGAAATGGAACCTTCCAATGCCGGAAATAGCCAAAAAGCCCTATTTTACATAACTTTAAAGTGGTGTATGTCAAAATCGTGAATGACATTCTTTGGACATGTGTCCAAGGTATTCCCATACCAAATTTCAGGTCATTCGGATTTAATATTAGGGCACAGGAGCCAAAAATGTACATTTTTGGTCCGATAATAGCAAAAAAGCCCTATTTTACACAATTTTGAAGTGGTATATGTCAAAAGCGTGAATGGCATTCTTTGGACATGTGTCCAAGGTATCCCCATAC